>NC_057721.1:52180123-52208062 GCF_004010195.1 Chiloscyllium plagiosum
GGGGGGTAGATATAGGACTGAATTTAGGGGTAGGTTCTTCACTCAGCGAGTCGTAAGTTCATGGAATGCCCTGCCAGTAGCAGTGGTGGACTCTCCCTCTTTATGGGCATTTAAGCGGGCATTGGATAGGTATATGGAGGATAGTGGGTTAGTATAGGTTAGGTGGTCTTGGATCGGCGCAACATCGAGGGCCAAAGGGCCTGTACTGCGCTGTATTCTTCTATGTTCTATGTTCTAAATTTCATTTCCATTGTTGCCTTCTTAAAAAAAAAACACAACCTTTATATTATTAACTAACTCTGTCTATCTAGCTTAGATGTAAAATAGATTGTAAAACTTTCTTGTGATATGTAAATTGAACCCTTTGGTCAGGAAAAAGATGGGTGCATTACAAACAGAGATGGTGAGAAGAGAAATCGCAGAGAAGCTAAATAATTACTTGTGCCTCTCTTCACTGAGGAAGATTACAAAAAATCTCCCACAGTTAGAGAGACAAGGGACTAAACCGAACGAATTAAAAAAAAGATTAGCAAAAAGTTTGTGTCAAAGAAATTAATGCGACTGAAAGTTGATTATTGCCTGGTACCTTACACTTCATACTTCAGAGTTTTGAAAGGTTGTTGTGGAGATAGTGGACACATTGGTCATCATCCTCCACAACTCTATAGATTCTGGAATGGTTCCTGAGGCGGCACGGTGGCACAGTGGTTAGCACTGCTGCCTCACAGCACTTGAGACCCGGGTTCAATTCCCGCCTCAGGCGACTGACTGTGTGGAGTTTGCACGTTCTCCCCGTGTCTGCGTGGGTTTCCTCCGGGTGCTCCGGTTTCCTCCCACAGTCCAAAAGATGTGCAGGGTCAGGTGAATTGGCCATGCTAAATTGCCCGTAGTGTTAGGTAAGGGGTAAATGTAGGGGTATGGGTGGGTTTCGCTTCGGCGGGTCGGTGTGGACTTGTTGGGCCGAAGGGCCTGTTTCCACACTGTAATGTAATCTAATCTAATGTAATCTAATCAAATCTAATCAAATTGGAAAATAGAAAATGTCACCCTTCTATAAGAAAGGAGAAAGGGGGAAAACAGGGCACTGCACAGGTTAGCCTTACATCTGTAATACAAGCATTTATTTGAAACAACCATGCCAAACACCCTCCTGCATTGTAACAATTCTCTGATGCTATTAAAATTACAAGATACACAAGTCTTATGGCACAGAAAAGGGCCATTTGGCCCATCAATCTCCTGCTTTCTCCCCATTACCCTTGCACATATTTCTATGCAAATAATCATCTGATACCTTCTTAAATACCTCAACTTCCAGGCAGTGGATTCCTTATTCTAATTACTCACTGTCTGCAAAGATTTTTCTCACCTTGCATTTGCTTCTTTTCCAAATCATTTCAAATCTGTGCCTTCAAGTTCTTGCCTTTACAAGTGGGAACAGCTTCTTCTTATCTACTCTTACCTTCTATCAGATCTCCTCTCAGCCTCTTTCTCTCTTGAAATTTTGAAACCGCATACCAGCATCAAGATTATTAACAGATATCAGGTAAAGCAAGGGACCCAACACTGACCCCTGGGGAACTCCATGACAAAACGGCTTAAAGAGTATCCAGTGACCAATACACACTGTCTTCTATCACTCAGCTGGTTGTCTATCCTTGATGCGAATGTCTTTTTTTTAATTCTCGCGACCTTTAACCTTCTTCATAAGTCTATTACAGAACTTCAAAGAACTTGAAGTTAGTTAAACACTATTCCCCCTTTAGAAAACTATGTTGATCTTCCTAAGCAATGCACCTTTTTCCAAGCGATTACTTTCGCTATCCTGAATAATTGTTTCCAGAAGCTTCCCCACCACTGAAATTAAACTAGTGTGACAAATGGACACTTGAATAATAATGATTTCATTTAGCCATAGCATGTTTCGTGAATGGGAAATCCTGTTTGACAAACCTGTTGGAAATCTTTGAGGATGTTACTAACAAAATTGAAAAAAAGGGGAGTCAATGGACGTAATATACTTAGATTGTCAGTCAGCTTTTCAAGTTAAAAGAAATCCACACTCTTTATTCAAGATCCTGGTTGACCACATGGGGACAGAGGGTTTGGACGAGGAGGAATTTAGGAATACAAAGCAAGAGGAAATGCCAGCATTACAAAGAATCGTAGAATCCCTATGGTGTGGAAGCAGGCCATTCAACCTATCGAGTCCACACCAAACCTGCAAAGAGCATCCCACCCACACCCAGCCCCCTACCCTATAATCCTGCATTCCTCATGGCTAACCCACCATGTGGGCGGCATGGTGGCACAGTGGTTAGCACTGCTGCCTCACAGCGCCAGAGACCTGGGTTCAATTCCCGCCTCAGGCGACTGACTGTGTGGAGTTTGCACGTTGTCTCCGTGTCTGCGTGGGTTTCCTCCGGGTGCTCTGGTTTCCTCCCACAGTCCAAAGATGTGCAGGTCAGGTGAATTGGCCATGCTAAATTGCCCGTAGTGTTAGGTAAGGGGTAAATGTAGGGGTATGGGTGGGTTGCACTTCGGTGGGTCGGTGTGGACTTGTTGGGCCGAAGGGCCTGTTTCCACACTGTAATGTAATCTAATCTAAAAAAAAATCTAATCTAATCACCTAGCCTACACATCATTGGTCACTATAGGCAATTTAGCATGGCCAACCTACCTAACCTGCACACCTTTGGACTGTGGGAGGAAACTGGAGCACTCAGAGGAAACCTATATAGTCATAGGGAGCATGTGCAAATTCCACACAGATAGTCACCAGAGGATGGAATCAAACTCAGGTCCCTGGTGCTGTGAGGCAGCAGTGCTAACCACTGAGCCATCATACCGTCCCTGGACAGCTATTTGAATTCCAAAACCTGAGTGAGACAGGAAAGGGCACCAGTGTATAAACATAGAAAAACAACAGTAAATTGGATCAAAGGGAGAAAGCTAAATGGTAAAATGGCACTAATGGCTCTTGAACACGTGTAGCATTCAGAACAAAGTTAACAGCACAAATACAGATTAATTGGTATGATCTGAAACAGAGACACGTCACAAGGAAATCAAGCAGGGAAGTAAATATTTGAGGAAATGCTAGTTTTCAAAAGGACAAGCAGGAACATTGTTGCATTGTTGGTAGGGGATGGAATAACGTATACAGCAAGAAATGATCTCGGATTGGAAAACATAGAATCCATATGACTGGAGGTAAGAAATAAAAAGGCAAGACAACACTGGTAGGAGTGGTCTATAGGTATCCAACCAATAGCCATATTGTGGAACAGAAAATAAGTCAGGAGATAATTTGGGCTTGCAATAAGGGCACTACATTAATCATGGATGAATGTAATTTAGATTGGGATATGTCCATTGGCAGGGATAGCCATGAGGAAAAATTCATAGTGTATTTGGGACAGTTTCAGAAAACAATATGCTGTGGATCCAATCAGGGATCCAAGATCACACCAAGACGATGAACTATTCAGCAGGTAGCCGACAAACATGGTTTAGATCTGTCACTTTGTTCACTAAGACAACTAAGCATCCAAGTTGCCTGATGGGTTACATTCCTTGCCTGAAATTTGCAATGACTTTGGCAGCATCCTGCTGAGATTAGAGAGAAGGTTGAGTTGAAGAAATTAATTATATTAATTTTCCCTGATATATGAAATTACGTTTTCATACGCACACTACAAACAGCTCCAAGTGGCAAGTTTTGAAGTCTCAAAGTTTCCTCTTTAGCTAAATGATATGTCAAAGCATTGACTGGCGCTGCAGAAAATATGATTTTCTAGATGTCACATTCAAAAATCATCTTTCAGACTTGCACACTACAATCTGTTTCACTGTGTCCTTCTGCAGTCCTTCATGATCCTACCTACAAATTTTTGCTTTGGCAACATTTGCGATTACAGAACACAAACCAAAATAATTCATGTGTGTAAGTAACAACACTTGCCCCCACCTCCCCCCTCTAAACCCAGTCTCCCTCCCTCCAGTGCACACTACTGTCAATTATCATTCATCACATCTTTCAAGTCTGAGTAATTTTCGTTCATATTCATTTTGAACTTTTCCTTTTAAATTTGACAACTTTAGGTGTTCAAAGCCTTTCGGTGTTCAAAGTTTGGGAGAAGATTTGTAGCTTGGGTGCTCGTTGTTGTGGTTCTCTTCGCCGAGCTGGGAATTTGTGTTGCAGACGTTTCGTCCCCTGTCTAGGTGACATCCTCAGTGCTTGGGAGCCTCCTGTGAAGCGCTTCTGTGATGTTTCCTCTGGCATTTATAGTGATTTGTACCTGTCACTTCCGGGTGTCAGTTCCAGCTGTCCGCTGCAGTAGCCAGTATATTGGGTCCAGGTCGATGTGCTTATTGATTGAATCTGTGGATGAGTGCCGTGCCTCTAGGAATTCCCTGGCTGTTCTGTTTGGCTTGTCCTATAATAGTAGTGTTGTCCCAGTCGAATTCATGTTGCTTGTCATCGGAGTGTGTGGCTACTAAGGATAGCTGGCCGTGTCGTTTCGTGGCTAGTTGGTGTTAATGGATGCGGATTGTTAGCTGTCTTCCTGTTTGTCCTATGTAGTGTTTTGTGCAATCCTTGCATGGGATTTTATACACTACATTGGTTTTGCTCATGCTGGGTATCGGGTCCTTCGTCCTGGTGAGTTGTTGTCTGAGAGTGGCTGTTGGTTTGTGTGCTGTTATGAGTCCTCGTGGTCGCAGTAGTCTGGCTGTCAGTTCAGAAATGCTTTTGATGTATGGTAGCGTGGCTAGTCCTTTGAGTTGTGGCATGTCCTCATTCCGTTGTCTTTTCCTTAGGCATCTGTTGATGAAATTGCGGGGGTATTTTTTTTGGCGAATACATTGTATAGGTATTCTTCTTCCTCTTTTTGCAGTTCTGATGTACTGCAGTGTGTTGTGGCCCTTTTGAACAGTGTCTTAATGCAACTTCTTTGGTGTGTGTTGGGGTTGTTGCTTTCATAGTTCAGGACTTGATCTGTGTGTGTGGCTTTCCTGTATACCTTTGTGGTGAATTCTCCGTTCGGTGTTCTTTGTACCATCACGTCTAGGAATGGGAGTTGGTTGCTCTTTTCTTCCTCTCTAGTGAATCGGATTTCTGTGAGTGTGGCGTTGATGATCCGGTGTGTGTTCTCTATTTCTGTGTTTTTAATTATTACAAAGGTATCATCTTAAAGCTTTCTTAAAGAACAGGAAAATGTCATCAACCATCCAACAATGTTAACGTCACATTCATAGCATGCATAAGGAAGCTGAGAGCTCAGCTTAATTACAGGCAGAACAACATGGCAGCCAGTTAGCTCTGCTGCTAATAATCCAGTGCTTCTAGAGACAGGCAACAAAATCAATGGACAGGTCGTCTTTAAAAACATGGACAATGATGCTGACAGACAGCTGAGCAAATGTTGTCTACTGTCTTCTAACTAATTTAATCTTCAGTATGTAGGACAAATGAATTGTGAGATGAGAATTTTTGGTGCATGCTGTCAGATAAAGCTTGAAATATGATGAAAGGGTTTCCAATAAATAATTAGAGAAATACAGCTGAGAACTTTAATGGTTGATGGGAGGTAGGAGGGCCAGTGAAGTCCCAGGAGCCCAGGTGAGATCGACTTCCTGACATAGTTCCACCATCAGAGCGTTAACTAATATGGGACCAGATGTGGAGAGACCTCCCACCTCAAGGATTTACATAATTAAAAACTAAACTGACAGTCATTTTACAGTGCAGTCAGAATGTTACCAATGGCAGGGTGATCCCCAGCCTGCACTCACTGGGAAAGCCACCTGCTAAATGGAAGTGGTCGCCCAGTGACATCCTGTAGGTGATGACTTAATGGAACAAACAGCCTCAGTTAGAGGAAGGGAGGGAGAGATGAGAGAGACGGAGTTCAGTTCTTCCACACACTATTCTCTTCAGTCAAAACCCACAATAATCCTGAAGAAAATCATTTTACTGCAACAGTTGTTGTCGGCTGTCATTTTTAACTGAAAAGGCAGAGACCTTTTATAAGTGTACAGTTATCTTGTGTCTATTACCAACCAGTGGAAGCATCCAAAGAAAGATGTCTGAAGCAAAGTGCAGACCAGGAGAAGAATGATAAAGATCTTCTCAACAACACAACCTGGGAACAAAGACTACAGAATATTTTTCCCCCCAGTTTCTTCCCTTTGTCCAACATATTTTATCCAAGTATGAGAGATACAAGGACTTTGTAACTGGATTAGTCTTAATTAATAGCATTATATACCATCCATTCATAACTGTTTATTTGTAGCTAGACTCTAATTACTTGTAATAAATAGAACAAAGAACAGTACAGCACAGGAATGGACCCTTGAGCCCATCAAGACTGCACCAACAATGATGCATTTCTCAACTAAAAATTTTCCACTTTTACACTATCCATATCCCTCTATTCCCTGCGGGTTCATAGTTCTGTCAAGATCCCTTTTAAATGGATTCATGTTCAGTGCAGAAATGTGCTTCATACTTTGAATCAGTCTTGGCCTGATAGTCAGGTAAATTGGGGAACTTTGCATACTTTTAAAAGTCTTTAACTTTTGTCAAGGGAATAGCAGGATTTGATTTCCAGCACATAACAATAGACCCCAAAAGGTGGGGTTTCCTTCTGGCTCTCACACTTTCTTGAATTTTTAGTTTGTCTTTAAAACTTACCTTCCTCTGCCTGAAATCTACTGCATACCTCAGGAGCACTCAGTTCTCCCGAAAGCTCTGAGAAGGCTCCACAGTTCTCAGCCATGTGACTGGGCTGCTTGTGGGGCCTCATGCAGCCAATCAGGGGCTGACCTGTGACAAAGGTGCTGAAGAGATCCTTAGACTGGTAAGTACAAGATCAGGACCCCCTTTTAGCCTGAATCAAGGCTGAATCTTTACACATTCTCCATAAAATTCAGAATAGAATGTGGTGCAATACACTACATATTATTGGTGCACTCAGGCTGTAAAGAAAATACAGTATATAACGCATTCACTAAATGGAGCAAGCTTTTAAGTGTAGTCAATAAAAATGAATGCAGTGAGTGACGGTAGACACACATGACTCTAATATATTACATGTGAAACTGATGGCCTGCACAGGAAAATATTAAACAGCACACAAATCCACCAAAGAAAATACTGCTGTACTATATGTTTTCTATACTTTACTAAACATGTATAATTTACTGTGCTACTTTTAAAAATAGGAACAGGCAGAAAAAACTGCTAGTTTGGTCCCATTTACTTATATCACGATGGATGAATACACCTTCCTTGTTTCACGTATGTTGTGACATCTTCGCTTGAAATCAATACAGTATTTGTTATTTTACATGAAATGCAAGTGACATCTCCACAATCTTACATTTTCCTCCATATTACCTATTTTCCTCTTTTCATAATTACAGTCTCAGAAATGTCCTTTATCTTTAAAATAAAGCTATATGGAACTAAATTGCCCTGGTTCAAAAAACAAAACAGATGTCCTCCACATTATAAAACGGTCAGGATTAACTCTTCCACAATATCCAAATGCAAATGAGGACTGCTGCCTCTAGTAAAATGGAGACTCACGAAATGAGGGATTCCCAGGCTACACTGGAATCACTCACACTGGCACAAGTTCATGCAGGGTCAGAAGGCACATTTGTGTTTGCCTGATCTTTCAGAAAGGGGAAATTCTTTATTTCAAATAGAAACATCATCACAGTGGATGTGGCCAAATAGGGTCACTGTGACTCCTCAAGGTGGTCTACAAGGAAGCCACGTACTGTTAGTAGTCTTAACAGATTAAACAAGACCATAGCAACCTGGATAAAAGCGTTTCATTAGCTCCCAGTGCAGGCTGACATCCAGACATCCGAATTACTTCAATATTCATTACTATCTCTCATTTTAACACCGCTTTGTGGTGCCACAACAGCAGCCACAGCTGAGCTCAAGGAAACCTGTTGATTGTTTTGCTATCTGATCTGAGATTACTTCAGGTAGATATCTACTGGCTGCATAGGGGTAACCACCTTGAAGGGTGCTCTGGCTTCATGACAAGATAGGAGTTGGTGCAATCTAGTGTCCAGATTCCAATGTTTCTCTGTTCCTCCTCCTCTCAGTCAGTTCACAATGGCACCCCACCTTACCCCTCGAAAGGAAGGGACATCTGGAGGGAGATCAAAGTCTCCTGGTTTCTTCTCGCTAGGCCAGCAAATGAATACATCCATGAATCAAGCAATGGAGTGATGGCCCAAGCCGCATAGATTGGCAGATACTGATCTTTCTATTGGTCTTGGTCCCCCATGGTGTCCTCCACCCAGTCCATGGAGACAACCTTGCTCTCAAAGTTGGAGCCATGTCAGCGTACAGATCTTGGGCAGATTCCTCTGTGCTTTGCTCCAGTCTTCACATGATCACTATCATTTCTGCCAGACATCACCCTGTTTGCCTCTGCATCTCCAACTGCCCATTAATGGCCAAGTCCAGGGGCTCATTATCTGTTCTGGGTACAGCAGAGGCCTGTTCTCCAGCTATCGTCAGTGTCAGAGATTTCAGTCATTTCTTCATCCATTAACTGCAGGTTTGTGCCCATGTTGTGCTCACCAGAACGCAATCCTTAGTGTACTCTCAATTCATTACCCACGGAGGTGAATGTCTTTGTACTGGTAGGAGGTGAGGTAGAATGCCTTGACAGTGCTTCCTCTGAGGCTCATAGTATTCCTCCTCAGAGATGTGTTCTGTTGGGCTCAAAGAGATGGTGTCACCTGAGAGCTTGGTGTCTTCTTTGTCTGACCCTTGCTTCGATCGGAGAATGAAGGCCTCAGAGAAAAACAAAGAAGATGTGTGTGTCATGAGGTGCCACCCTTATCCAAGGTTTCATTGAGATGTTTCTGCTTGAAGGACACATGGAAGTAGCTGCTGGGAGGAATTCTCACTGAATGCCTGTAGATATCTAATTTCTGCACTGATTATATTCGCCTTGCTCTCTTGCCAGCTTGTGAGTCTGCTGCTCAAAAGTGGCGAGGGCCCTTACGCCACACACCCAGTTCCAGTCATGTATGTGCACATTTTCACTGGTTATGCATTTTTATCCTATGCAGGAGAGAAACATTAAGAGACATTACCATTGGTACATGAATGTTTTATGTGCATTGACAGATACAGATAGAGATTTCAATTGTTGAACCTGTGATTGTCCAGGTGCGTTACTGTAACAAAGATGTCTTAACTGGAAAGTTGAGAATTAAAGGTTTCCGAATGAAATGTGTTTCAGTGTGGTCAAGGAGGTAGAGTTGCTAGAGATCAACAAAGCTCAATATAATCTGATACAATTACAACATTTAAAAGGCATCTGGATGGGTATACGAATGGGAAGGGTTTAGAGGGATCTATTCCAAATGCTGGCAAATGGGACTAGATTTATTTAGGATACCTGGTGGGCATGGACAACTTGAACCAAAGGATCTGTTTCCGTGCTGTACATCTCTATCCTCTATGATGTGTGTGCCTGATATTTGTACGACACATTCATCCTAAAGAGATATTTCTTGCTGGTATCCTTGTCCACGCAAGCCTTTGGTAAGAAGCTGCATTATGTGTATGTTCTCTTAGGTTCAATGAAAGATTAATGAGCTGGTGGAGTGTGCACTTAAGAGTATTGTAACTCATCTTCTGTTCTGTAAGAGAGGCCTGGCAGATCTGTGAGAAGCAGTATCACTGATGCAGGAAGTACTACACTAGTAGCTCCAATGAATTGACCGACATTAATTATACGCGAGACATGTGCTGGAGATGCCTGGCGTCCAATCTTATTCTTGCAGGCCTGTGCAGTGGAAAACTCATACTCACGGGAGAATGAAACATTACAGAGAAAGTACCATTTACCCTGGCAGAGCACAGCGTGTCATCCATTCTCTTGCGGCAGTGCAACCAGATTTGCCTCTGGTCGCCACAGGCGCTGACCAATGCAGCCACTTCCATCCAGGCTGCTTTCGTAATGCTTGAAACCTCTTCTTGCCATCCATGGGAAAGTCCTTCTCATTTATTTCATGAATGTCCCTGGTCCTGGGTTGCAGAGAGTTGAGTGCTAGCCAGGTGCTTTTTTAAATAAGACACCTGGAAGGTGAAACCCAGGAGGTCTGGGGGGCTGTAGAAACCATCTGCCCGGCTACCATGAGTATTTGAACATTACTCCTGCTTAAATACATCATGAGTTTAAAAGAAACCCCAACCAACCTAAAGTGAAAGCCCCTCTCACTTCTCAGCTCATCACCATACGTAGCTACATAAATGAAAATTCTGCTAAGGACTATCTTTAGTCCCACCAAGAGGAAGGAAAAGGAGCTGGGCATTATTTGATTATTGCAAGTCAACTGCACAAAATTGTTCAAAAGTGTCTAGTAGGCAGAAATAAAACTTATGCTGAAAAATTATACATTTATGAATTAGTATATTTTTGATTAAAAATACTCTGGTCACAATAAACCTGAAACTTAGTGCTGACAGGCATTCAATATTCTTTAATTATCAGGAGTAGGAGATGAAAGCTCTGTGTCCTGAATCTTTCACAAGATGCAGTGTCACTAGCTAGGTTAGCATTTGTTGGCTATGCTATTGAGAAGGCCAGATGGAAAAAGCCAAGTCACTTGGTAGGATGTGACCATTTCTGAGAGATATTGTAGGGCCAACTTCAGAAATATCAGCTTGAAAAAGTAGGAGCTAATAAATGAAAGTTAGTGAGGATTTGTTAAAATTAAATTGTTTGTACTCTTTGATGAAGGGGAAAATTGGTGAGGGCCACGCAGCTGATGTTATGCATACAGTCTTTCAAACGTATTTGATAAATATTTGAGAGTATGGACTTGTGAGCAATGTTAAAAGGATAGTGACAGCATGGTTAAAAAATTGACTAATGGACACAAAATAGAGAATGGGAGTCTGTGGGTATTTTCCAGACTGGAGGGAGCGATACGGTGGTGTTTCTCAAGGATCAGTGTTAGGATCACTGTTCCTTATGACATATATCAATGATTTGGATTCGGATATCATGATTTCAAAATCTGAGATAACTGCGTATTTGCAGAGGTAATAAGCAACAAAGAGAACAGTATCAGATTTAATGAGCACAAAAGCAGATTGGTAAATTAGGTAAACACGTGACAGATGGTACTTAACCTAGAAATATGCAAAGTGAATACTTTTAGTCGGAACAAGGAAAAAGGCAATATGCACCAAAACTTAGCAAATCTGACAGGATCTGTCAAGGTTAACATCAAAGTTAGCATTCTGGTCAATGACCTTGCAACAGAGCTGGTCATCAATCTGAAATATTCACTTTTTCCAACTGCAGGTGCCCCCAAACCATTTCCAGTATTTTCTATTTTCGTACAACAAAGAACGGTGGATGGTGGAAATCTAAAACAAAAATAGAAATTGCGGAGACTCAACAGGTCTGATAGCATTCCTGAAGAAGCATTTCTTGTGATCAAGGGTCACTGGACTCAAAATGGTAGTTTTCCTTACACTCCACAGATGCTGCCAGACCTGCTCAGTGTCTAATTTTACTTCAGATTACCCACAACCACAGAATATTAATTTTATATGAATTAAGTGGTAGAATTTTAAACAGTTGTGCAAGAACAAAGAGAAGTAGAGGTATATGTGCAGAAGTCTTTGTGATGATAGATAAGCTTCTTTTTAAAAAAAGGATGTCACAAAGCATTTGGGATCCTGTGTTTTATAAATCAGGGCAAGATATATAAAAACAAAAGTTATGCTGAGCCTTTTACAAAGTCTGATTCAGCTACAGTTGGAGTATTCTATTTAATTCTAGGTACCACACTTTAGGAAAGATGTCAAAGTCTTAGAGACTGTGCAGAAGGAATTTACTAGAACCTGGGATCAGGGATTTCATTTACGAGGAAACACTAGACAGGAGAGAATTATTCTCCTTCAAGCAGAGGAGAATTGATAGAGGGAATTAGAGGGAATTAAAATCATGAAGTGCTTTGACGAAAGTAAATAAGGAGAAGCTGTTTCTAGTGGCAGAAACTTCAGTCACCAGAGGACATAGATCCGACATAATTAGCAAATGAACATGAGATGGCACATGGAAATATTTATTTTACACAGCAAGTTGTTGAAATCTGGAATTAATCTCGAAGGATGGCAGGTGCAGATTCAATGATAACATTCAAAAGAACATTAAATAAATGCTTGAAGGGAAAAAAAAACAGGTTTGTTGGGGATGAGGAAGGAAGTGGCACTAACTGGATAGAGCTTCCGAGCAGCCTGCAGAGAAACAACAAGTTGAATGGCCGCCTTTTGTGTTTTGTCAGTATTCATTACATAAATTTTGTAACTAAGAACAGATACTGATACCACCTGAAATCACAACTTGCTGCTATTGAAATTTATGTTTAACAGTCAAATTTACACAAGCAAATGGAGTGCAGTTCACTACTTTTAACACTGTTGTTAGTATCACTTCATTCAAATAAGTAACATATTTCCTGCAGATGGACCAGCTGATCATTAAAACCATACATTTTCAAGGTTGATTTGTATTAAAGTGGCAGGTAATTCTAGAAGTCAGTTGCTACCAGTACTGGCACTGACATCCATATTTGGCATAGGCCAGACAATTGGCATACCTGGAGGGATGCTGAAAATCCAAAGAAAAAGGTAAAAAGCTCTCTTCATTTGATACAGTCCTTGCACTTGTCATTAGTCACAGGATACCACTGATTAAAAACAATAACTTCAAAAACTTCATTTGTCCAGGTAAAACTAGCTGTGTGCAATGAGCAGCACCAAAACATACCTAGATAAAAGAGGGTTAAAATATAGCTTCAGCACACTACATCAGCAGCAGAATGATTCTCTCTACAATAAAATAACAAAGATAAACACCTGCATCTTTATCATTACATGGATAATGAGAAAATATTTTTAAACAGCCTATTGAGACCTTGGAAGTGACTTAAAGAAGCTGAAAAAAATTGGAAACAAGATGCCTTCAGGATTGGGTCATCTTCATGCATGTCACTTATACGACCTTACTTATTGGTGCATATATTACTATAAATAATAAAGAAACATATTTTATAATATAATGGCACAGATTATTTTGTGTCTTTGAAAAGCTTACTCTCAAAACCCCGATCATTTTCTTTCTAGATTGGCCTGGAAGGATGTTACTGTGGCTTTTAATGCATCCCATGGAGCATGGAGCTAAATCTTGCAATTGAACCCCAAGAGTGTCATTGAGATTGACATGCATATTGCGTAAAGGATCCTACTAGACTTGAGTAAGTGGCATTGCCAACTACTCAATAGAGTACCTTAAAATCCAAAATCCTATTAGCACCCAGGATTTGAATCAACTCCCATTGTAACTGCCATGTGAAGCCAGAAATTAACCTGCCAGTGTGGCTAAATAAGTTGTGCAGTTTTAACTGCCTGCCCATTCCATGTCCTTGTGACAAGGAGGGTTAAATGTGCTATCAATTATACAACTCACACATCAGAACTGGATGAGTAATGGTTCTTTTGACATTTAAAATCTCTTTTGAATAGTGCCAATTAAGAGTATCAGGTCATGAGTATCAGGTGTTTATGTTTACTATATTTGCGTAGCAGATTAATGAATTCTCAGTATAACGTTCAGCACAGCACGAAGCTACATAATCTAAATTATAGTATCTAGTTACTCCAATAAACCAAGTTAAGTATGGGAGATGTAAAGTATTTGGTCTTTGACTCATCTTCAACTGGGTCCTGATTCCGCAGTGCTGAAAGAACAGTGCTCAACATTCATTACACTTACTTACTGAAATTCTACAGGCTTTTATTCTCAAAGTTGCAGCAGTTAGTAACACAAAAGAATGCGTTACCCTTTACGGAGGATCCTAAACCTATGTGAAAGGGCAAGCAACTCCTTAACCAGCCAGACTGAAGAATCTTTACTGAGCATGCAGGTCTGAACCAGAAGGTGTAACTTAGAATTCTTAATTCAACTTAAAATCTGAAAGCAAAATGAAACAAGGGAAAGAAAGCACAGATAACAAGAGAAATAAAAGCAACAGAAAGAAAAAGTATAGAAAAATAGGAACTAAACCTAGAATTTAAAAATAATCAATAATAAAATCTGGAGGATCAACATTCGTACTTTTAAAGTTAACTTATCGTGCCAAAAATGATATTCAGCAGTAAATCAGGCTAATTACACAAATTAAAAATTCACTTACATTAGAACAGACAAGCTGTAATTTGTCAGCAAGTGTAGTGGGTGTCAAGTGGGCAGCTATTCCAACTTCATATATTTCAATGTTAAGTGTCTCCACAAGATACTGCTATTGTGAAGCTTGAGGAGCAGAACAATTCAAACCAGCAGCTTCTGATTTCCACACTTAACACCAGATGTTCCTATGCAATCTATGCCTTAATAATGATGTTTTTTTACGCTGCACATGCTAGTCAATACACCAGAGTGGTTAGAGATAGATCATCCCTCAATCCAGATGTGTAAATGAAACTGATGTGTTCTAATAACACTGTGAGGAGAACCCCTACAGAATGCATGTTACTGATAGATATATTATAGACACATATATGTAGGATCTCTTTCCAGAGTGCAAGTTCTTTTTTTAAAAAATGGCTCTGACAAGTTATAAAAATTTCCAATTGTCTTCGAAAAGATCTATTCTAATAGAAACTCAGATAAATATCCACTTCGCTAATGGTAAATGCTTATTTCATTGTTTCCATAATTAAAATATGTAGAAACCGACAGAAAAATCGTATAATTAACTATTATCAATGATATGAATGCAGTTAAAATACAATAAAATGAAGAACGAAGCAAATTCAGAAGAATGGTCATTGTACTTGAAACCTTAATTCTGCTTTCCCTTCGGTAATTTGATTTTGTCAAAATACAATTTACTTTCAACTTTAAGTCTTAAGCACCTTAACTCATAGATCACCTGCTTTACGCAAGAAATGGAGTTAATTTCACAGGCAACACTGTAATACAGCTATGCTGCCTCACCTCTTTTGCCAGGTCAGTATATTTTTGTTTCTCCTTTGGATCTAAAACAGACCACCAGTCAGCCAGTATCTTGGTTGCACCACGGTTGTCTAGGCGAGGATGTTGCTGACGAACCAGAGAACGATGGCGTTTGCAAAACAAAAGAAATGCATTCATCGGCCTGCGAGCTCGCTGTTCAGAGGAGTCATCATCTTCTGTTTCATCTGCCTCATGTTCAAGACCTTCTGTGTTCAGCAAAGTTTCCTGCAGTAAAAATGTAAACATACATGAGAATATATTTGACAAGGAAAACAAAACAGATTTTACTGTTAAAAAAGTTTCATATTGAAACTTAATTTGGAGGGTTGCACATTATGTAAAGTAACACAGATCTCCTTTGAAAGAGCCATCCTCATGCTGAATTGACATTACATAGAACATAGAAGAATACAGCGCAGTACAGGCCCTTCGACCCTCGATGTTGCGCCGATCCAAGCCCACCTAACCTACACTAGCCCACTATCCTCCATATGCCTATCCAATGCCCGCTTAAATGCCCATAATGAGGGAGAGTCCACCACTGCTACTGGCAGGGCATTCCATGAACTCACGACTCGCTGAGTAAAGAACCTACCCCTAACATCTGTCCTATACCTACACCCCCCTTAATTTAAAGCTATGCCCCCTTGTAATAGCTGACTCCATACGTGGAAAAAGATTCTCACTGTCGACCCTATCTAAACCCCTAATCATCTTGTACACCTCTATCAAGTCACCCCTAAACCTTCTTTTCTCCAATGAAAACAACCCCAAGTGCCTCAGCCTTTCCTCATACGATATTTCTACCAATCTTTCTTAGCTCACATTTAGAAGAATTTCTTATTTAGATATATTAATTGATTTCCTTATTTGCCATACCTTTTCTCCTCTGAAATCATGCATAAGTGTACTTACACAAAATCCAATATACTGATCATTGCTTGAAGCAGCATTGTAAAATATGATTACTCAGCAAGCTTCCATATACAATGACATATTGAGAAGTACATCAGTTGATAATTTTGCCTAATTACCTAAAATAATTTAAAATTTAAGCACAAATTTGACTTTAACTTAATCAAATCTGCTCCAGTGATGCAAGTGAGTTGGAGTGTCATCTTTGGTCACCCAAATTGAAACATATAGACCCTGATTGGAAGAACAAAGAGGCTAGCATGTTTAGATCAGGCAGTCCATGTCTGTAAGCCTGTACCAGCTTTGATCCCATCTGCAGAAGACAGATTGGCAACTAACCATTCCTCTAAGTTGGCATGAAATCGTGTCATGCATTATATTACAAAATTATATAACATTTCACTGTTATGTAAGGAAGAACATGTACACTATTAAGTGCTGATTTTGAAAGCCGATACTGGACCCGGAAGGTTCATGGACCTCATTGGTGAGAGGAGTTCAGGAGGTAGGCCAAGAGTTATGAAAGCGTGCATCCCCAATTTAAGTAGTTAATGGTTAAGTAAATAGCTCATTTCCTAATTGTGACCATGTAACATATTTGGATACAAGATCTGCTAAGACTGGGCATTGCAGCTTGACATAAAAGGGTATGGTGGTGTCAGAAAAGTAAATGAATTGGTCTCACTATTACTAAACATACAAACATACAACATCTCTTTGAAGGTTTGGACTGAAGTGCTAAAATAATGGCCTTATTTGAATTCATGAACAGTGAGTTCAACCATCTGATTACAGTTGTGTGTTTTAGAAGATAGCCAAGTCCAAGCATTCTCATGCCCGATAACAAAGTAAAGAGATTTGCCAGAATTTGGATCAAGGCAAAGGTGTATGTGTGAATGTTCCTTGTACAAGTTCCTTCTGGAGCTCAGTAAACATGGCAGATGTTGAAGTTACAGACTTAGGGAAGAAATGGTGGTTTGGTGGCAGTGTCATTGAATTATTAACCCAGAGGACCATGCTTATACTCGGGGGTCAAGGGTTTAAACTCCATAATAGCAGGTAATGGGATGTGAATTTAATTAAAATCCAAATTAAAAGAATTGAAGGCAAGGTAGAACACCCTGCTAGAAATAGTGTAAGTGATCGCCTCCTCATCTATGAAAAAAACGTGTTTGTACATTGATGAGAGCAGCCTTACTAACTAATAGGAAAGAGGGTCAGAAGGTAAAGGCTGCCCACGTGAACAACCAGAGGGGCTGATGGAAACTGTCAAAGAGGCTTGCATATGCTGGAGGTGGGAAAAGTAAAAAAGCATGACTTTGGTTTGACAATGTTAAAGCAGAGAAAATGACAAATCATTCAAGCCCTGGTATCAGAGTCACAGTCTGACAGAATTGAAACAGCGATGGTCATGGCAATAGGCTGTTAGAAACACAGGGTAATGCTCACTACTGTTTGTGGAAGATATCACAGAGCAATTGCTTGTCCTTCAAAGCAGAAAAAGTCCAGGGACGATTGGATAAAAATGCACAAGCTGAGTAGATGAAACGGTTACACTGACAGAGATAGGAATGGACCTAGAAAATGAATCATTTAAATAGACAGAGAAAAACTGAATAGCTGATAATGTCAAAAATGGCTAATAGATGCTGCAGGAACGGGAAGGTTAACAAATATCTTTTTCTTCTGCTTAACTGAGTTATGACTTCTTTAAGTATTTATGGCATTGTGTGTGTCAGCAAGCTTTGTTAAATTCCATCAACTACTGTCAATCAACATAGGAACAGGAGTAAGCAAATCAGTTCCCAAGTTTAAAAATAGCACAATGTAGTCTGCAATACAAATTTCTATTTCTACCTTGTCAATATCTTCATCTTCCTCATCTTCCTCCTCCTCCTCAGAGAAGTCCAGCATCTTTTTGGCAAGCAGAGGATGCCACTGAAGACACTTCCGCTTTGGTCTTTTTCCAGTTCCATCGCCATCTGCCGAGTGGTCTTTATTTCTGCTGCTGGCTTTCATGGTGCTGTGCTGCATAACACAAATAGAAACAGCACATGATTGGCAATTCGGGATGTCCTGGTATAACAGAACAGAGGTGGCGTATACATTGAACCCCAGGTATGGATATTAATCTTCAAATTGCAGAATTATGAACAATTGTTATACATTTTATTGTTACAAAGATTCATAATATTCTTGAGGGAACTGTGAAAGCAACAGCTCCCTCTAGTGCACTGCTGTCAGCCAGTAATAAGCATAAGGGAGCGGCATTTCAGCACCTGCTCGCTTGCTGCAGAGATTCTTAAAGGGAAAGTGTCCTCCCACATGACAAGTCTCTGCATCTTGGCTGGATGCTTAATAGAAGAAGCACCCATTGATAGCTGTTTGATTGGCTTCTTTATACTTTATCATTAATTCCAGGGCTTGTAAATTTGATCTTTTTGTCTAAAACAAATGGAACATCTCTATGACTATAACAATACTGATTATAATTAACAGTAACTTGCAATCATAGAACATCCTCAAGGCAGAAAATGTCCCCCTGTTTTTTATTTTGGGGGGGGGGGGCGGGGGGAAGTGTAGTAAGGAGTGTGGGAAACAAAAATATAGGTACAAACACCAAGCCATGGCTAGTGAGGAACATTTTGAATGGTGCAGTAGCTTAGGTGTTGTTGGAAGGATACCCTGGGGCACCTGAAGATTGTGGCAACAACAATGGGGTAACCCGGGAGTAGAATAGTGTAGAGAAACTGTGATCTAGGTTCATAATTTTTGCTATTCTTGTTTGAAATCTTACTGTATTTGAATTTGCTTTTACAAGTCCTGATGTAAATCATTCAATGTTTTTGAAACAGGAGTAGAAGAGAGCAATAAAAAGGGCTGTTGTTGAAGAATAAGGTGTGCTATGACACAGGGAACCAGACTGAAAAAAAAAAGTTCCTTTTTTCAAGAGAGAAAGATGATGAGTAAACATTCAGGTTTCTTTTGAAGAGGGGTCAGTCGGACTGAAAATGGTTTACAATGTAAGCAATGCAATTCAGCAGTTTTCAGAGCAGAAGAAAAGTCGTCCTCCATGGCGTAGACATTAGTATGTCACGATTGTAACGAGGTCAGCCAGGTGGACCTCATAGAATGAGTTCCCTGATTGGACCAGATTAACAGCGCCAATCAGGGAGCCCTGGATGACTATAAGAGCAGGAGTGTCAGACATCTTGTTCACTCAGAGCTGGCTTTGAGGGAGCCAGATCACTTGGTGACAGGACACTGGCCTCTGAGGAGTTATTTCAAAGTGAAGATCTCCAGAAGCAGAGTGCTTTTAAGGTGTCAGACAGAAGATATTCTACAAGTCTGTTGAATGCATGGATTTAAGGAATGCATGTTGTGAGCTCTGTCATCAATTTGCTTAGGATGTCTGAAGAAACAATTTCTAAAGGAGGTAGCATTAAATGAATGCAGAAGTTTGACAAGAAGTTAAAAAAAACTATTGCCGTGCTCACTGAACAAAAAAAAATTAAAGTGGAAACAGAGTAATCCTTCAGTGAGATTCAGATTTCGAGAATAGATGAAATTTTCATTTTTGAGATTTCTAAGACCATTTCAAATAATTCTTATGTAGTTCACTTTCCCCTTTTGCATGTAATAGACTTTGATGTTTGTTTATTAAATGTACTTTGATAAGCTCTCATTAATATGTTCAATAACTAATCATTATGATTGGCAAATATCAAAAATAAAACTTAAGACTGATTAATCCAGATTTTACTCAACTCAGACATGTCCAGTATTACCAACAGCAGGAATCAGAACAAAAATCAGAATACGAGGATTAATGCATTCAGCAGATGCATCAAGCAAATGTAAGCTTGACAAGGTAATGGAAGGATGAGCACTTTGAACTCAATGTACTGAGGGACATAAAGTCAGTAAGAATGAGTTGATATGTGAAATGTGTTTAAAGCATGAAAGGATTAAAAGTAGTAGGATACTGACAATCAGATTTGAGCAAATTAGTGCAAAAGAGCATCGAGTTGCAAATTAGTGCAAAAGAGAAATAAGGGCTAGATTTTCGATGCCTGTGGGCTAAGGTTGAGTGAGAATGCTAATAAAAATAATATTCACACATTGGGTCTCAATTTTCTGATTCTTACAGAACAAGCTGCAATTATCACAGTTGGAATTGTTTGGGATAGGGAGAGCCATAGCCCACTTGGCTCCAATTAATTATTCATTCAGTTTGTGGAAGAGCTTGTCAAAAGCCTGCAGATGACTAGGAAGAGATTTTTACAACAACAAGCAAGAGAGATTCGTCTGGAACCACTGGGTGCACAATGGTTGGAGGCAGGAAACATAATATGCTGCAGTTGAATTAAAAACCTTTTAAAATTAAGCTGCTTAAATAGTGGTACAAAGTTGTCATAGCTAGAGCACAGTATCTTATGAGTGACTGTTTGGCTACTTGGCTATACTGTCAGGCTGCCAGCCCTCGACTATCTTACAAACTCCAATTGCAAAAGATAATGGTAATCATAATCAAAGCTGCCTCCACAGCCAGGTCCTATGCCCAAGCAACACCCAATCTTGCTTCCAGCACAATCAGGGATTTTGCTGATTAAAACAGCAGTGCATCAGTGATACAGACATGGTATAGGATAGGGATCCAGAAATAAATCTGGCATCGGATTTTCAAATCTAGATTGAAAATTCAGCTCCAGGTGTGCACATGGGAATTATGGATCTTCAGTGTTAACTGTCATAATCTTTGATAGTGACCCCTCACCATATCAGAATAAGCACAACTGCATCCTCATCCCATCATTCAGAAGCAGTTAGAAAAATCAGTCATGCCACAGAATTACACAGAAGCTTTCCCATCACTGATGCTATTCCATTCATTTACACTGTGTTTTCCTCCTTTCAAAATTAGAATTAGAATCCCTACAGTGTGGAAACAGGCCCTTTGGCCCAACAAGTCCACAATGACCTGCTGAAGAGTATCCCACTCAGACCCCTACATTTACCACTGTATCATGCACCTAACCTACACGTCCCTGAACACTATGGCAATTTAGCATGGGCAATGCACCTGACTTGCAACATCGGCGAAAATCGGAGCACGGGGAGAATATGCAAACTCTACACAGACAGTCGACCGAGGCTGAAATCGAACCCAGATCTCTGGCGCTGTGAGGCAGCAGTGCTAACTACTGAGCCACCATGCTGCCCCAAAAATGTCTGGCAGTGTTTGAGATTTAATCCCATCTCATGATGTCCACAGAATTTTAGGATCTGTCGGGTTGGAATTAACACCACAGTATACAGAAGCAGTAGTGACAGAGGAACAAAGTGTGGATAGATACTTTGTCAAGTCCTCAGCCTGAAACTGGTACATCAGCTAACACCAATCCTGCTAGAGCAGAGAACAGCTATTCAACCATCAACCACACAGCCACATTTAGTTAAAGAGAAACAAGGATGCTGTGCTTTGTCACAGCAGAAGCAGCAACACAGACACCGAGGAGTGAACAGTACATGCTGGGGCAACAACAGCTCTCTCGGTTCTAATAGTGGGCAAAGGCCAGTTAGTGTTGCTGGAAAAGCGCAGCAGGTCAGGCAGCATCCAAGGAGCAGGAAAATCAACGTTTCGGGCATGCCCGAAACGTCGATTCTCCTGCTCCTTGGATACTGCCTGACCTGCTGCGCTTTTCCAGCAACACATTTTCAGCTCTGATCTCCAGCATCTGCAGTCCTCACTTTCTCCTCAAAGGCCAGTTAGTGGCTAATGCAACCTGATTCCTATCCTTGTAACAAACCTTTTATGAAACAGGTTTTTGAAATTTTGAGGGCACTTTGCCTTTTATTCAGACTGGTGCTATATAAGATAATCTATTATAATAAATGACATGGTAAATTTTAATGTCTTGCAGTAATTAGGTCCAATCCAAAAAGGTGCGGCAGGTTCACAGCAGGATTGAGGCATCAAGTGAAAGACTGCTTGACCAAACACCAGTGACAAAGTACCCTAAAGGCATTATCTCCAGTCCACAATTACCTGTACGATCTACGTTCAAACACTAATATTGAGGTATATCTAATATGGAAAAACAAAAGAAAGTGAATCTGTACCTCAAACAGATATCACATTTAAGGGGGAAGTAAGTACAGTAACAAGAAGTAGAAAGCTTCATCAAGGAAACTACTGAACTACATTGCTTGTTCTGTCACTTGCTGAATAAAACACATCAAAACCAAAAGGTGCCAAGTAACATCACAGCTATAACGCTTGGCATTGTATTGGAAATACAGCTGGCATAAAGTACCCAGTAGCATTATTATATCAACCATCTACTTCACAATGGGAAAATTGCTGAGTTATATCAGTGCACCAAACCAAACCAGCAATCACCCTATCAGTGCACTCTCAATCTTCTGCAAAATATTGAAAAGGGCCATCACTAATAACCTGCTTGTTATGGTCAGTTTGGTCTCTAAAAACACTACAAATTTACAAATCTCCAAATACACGTAGTGCGAGCAAAATTATAGAAATGAGTTGAGATGAGGATGATTATCTTTGAAATCAAAACAATTTTTGCGTGGAACCAAACAGCTTAAGTAAAAGTGAAGTCAATTGGAATTGGGGGAAAACACCCCACCAGCTCGAGTTGTCGCTAGTCCAAAGAAAAGCGTTCGTGGTTATTGGAAGGCAATGATTGCAGCCTTGGAGCATCACTGTAGGAGCACCACTGAGCAGCAACCTGTGGCCAACTATGATCAGCTGATCCAGCAGTGACATTCACCCCATCTATGTTCTTATCCATTCAAAATTCCTCAGATGCTCACATGCAGCAAACCTGAATAGCATCCCAGTGTTGGCTGTCAGAGACATAAAGTAATACAGCTGGTCCAGCTTGCCCACTCAGCAAGTTCCAATTGCCTGCATTTAGTCCATATCCCTCCAGAACCTTCCCATCCAAGTACCTATCCAAATGTTGCTATTGTCACTGCCTCAACCACCTTCTCTGGAAGTCCATTCCATATATGCACCACTCTCAGTGTGAACCAGTTGCCCTCTCAGGTCCTTCTTAAATCTTACCCCTCTCACCATAAACCTATGTCCTCTAGTTTTCAGTTCCCCGTTCCTGGGAAAAAGACTATATGCATTCATCCTATCAATGCCCCTCGTAATTTTATACACCACAATCAAGTCACCCCTCATTCTCCTCCGTTTTAAGGAATAAAGTCCTATCCTGGCCAACCTTTCCTTATAACTCAGGTCTACTATTCCTGGCAACATACTTGTAAATCTTCTTTACAGTCTTTCTAGTTTAACTATGTATTTCCTTTAAGAGGTTTACCAAAACCGTACACAATACACCAAGTGTGGACTCACCAATGACTTATACAACTGTAACATAACGTCCCAACTCCTATACTCAGTGTCTTGACCAATAAAGGCCAGCATGCTAATTGCCTTCTTCACCAGCCTGTCTACCTGTGACACAGCTTTTAAAAGAACTGTGTATTTGTATTCATAGGTCCCTCTGTTCCACAATACTCCTCAGGACCTTAGCATTTACTGTATAAGTCTACCTTGGCTTGACTTTCCAAAGTGCAACACCTCACACTTACCTGTATTGAACTGCATTTGCCAATCCTCAGCCCGCTTCCCCATCTGATCAAGTGTCAAGGTGAAAGTAACACTAAAATCATACAAGTACCAGGCAATGGCCAGCTCCACCCAAAGGAAAAAAAAATCTCTCTTTAATACTCAACAAAATGTCAAATGCCCCACAATCAAA
Organism: Chiloscyllium plagiosum; assembly: GCF_004010195.1. Lineage (NCBI taxonomy): Eukaryota > Metazoa > Chordata > Chondrichthyes > Orectolobiformes > Hemiscylliidae > Chiloscyllium > Chiloscyllium plagiosum. The sequence goes on from NC_057721.1 coordinate 52,203,921, forward strand.
ATTCTCAGGTCCTGAGAGCACGGGTATAATGGGTAGAGTTCACCATTGACCAAAAGCTCAACTAGACCAACCATATATGGGAGTAGGTCAGTGACTTGGTATTCTGAGGCAAGCGGCTCATCTCCGGGCTTCTTAAAGCTTCTCCAACTAGAATATTCTCTATTTTCCTCAACAAATACAACAACAGTCAAGATGCTCTGTATTATCAAGGAGAAAGCATCCTGTTTGATCAGCACTTTAGCCTAAACATTCACTCCCTCCAAAGTGCACACCATGGTACAGTCTATGCTATCAACAGGTTTCAAAGCAGCAAGTTGCCAAGTCTGCCTTAGTTTCACCCAGATGGTGGAGGGAATTTGGAACTCTGTGCCTGTAAGGGTGGTAGAAACAGAAACCCTCATAACATTTGAGAAGTATTTAGATGTGCACTTGCAATGCCAAGGCATAGAAGGCTATGGAGTATGGAAAATGGAATTCAAAATGTTAGGTAGTTGTTTTTGACTGGCACAGACTTGATGGGACAAAGGGTCTTTTTCTGTGTTGTAGACCTCCACGACACTGAAGAAATGACAAAATATTTCCAAGTTTGGACATCCAATGGCTTGGAGAAAAACTTGCATGTTCCCACGTATCTACTGCTCTTTTCCTTCTTGATGGTACCGGCTTTGGGCACTGTCTGAAGAGCTTGGGTGAATTTTTACACTCTCTTATAGATGGTACATACCACTGCTACTGAGCATCAGTGGTGAAAAAATTGAATTGTGTGTGGATGTGGTACTAATCAATCAGGTTGCTTTGTCCTGGACAGTGTCAAGGTTCCTGACTACTTTGGAGTTGCTCTCATTCAAGCAAGTCGATAGAATTCCATTACACACCTAACTTATGCCTTGTAAGTGGTAAGCAGGCTTTGAGGAGTCAGGAAGTGACTGACTTGATGCAAGGTTCTTAGCCTCCGACCTGCTAATGTAGCCACAGTATTAACGTGGTTAGTCCAGATGAGATTCTGGTCAATGGCAACCCCGGATGTTGACAGCAAGAGATTCAGCCATCAAATAACAAGGGATGCGTTTAGTTCCATCTTGTCAGAGATGGTCACTGCATGGCACTTCTGTGGCATGAATGTTATTTGCCATTTGTCAGCCCAAGCCTGATACTGTCCAGGGCTTGCTGTATTTGAACATGGACTGCCTCAATATCTGAGTAATTCTGAATGGTGCTGAACATTGAGCAACCATCAGCATTATACCCCTACTTCTGACCTTATGATGGAGGGAAGGTCATTGATGAAGCAGCTGTCGATGGTTGCGTCTAGTACATTATTCTGAGGAATTTCTCCAGAGATGTCCTGGATCTTAGATGACTGACGTCCAACAACCACAGCCATCTTCCGATATGACTTTAGCTAGTAGACAGTTTTACCCCCCCTGATTCCCACTGATTGATTGATGCTACCCTTGTCAAATGTGCCTTGATGTCAAAGGCAGTCACTCTCACCTCTGGAATTCAGTTCTTTTGTTAGTGTTTGGACCAAGGCTGAAATGAGATCAGGAGCTAAGTGGCCCTAGCAGAACCCAAACTAAGCATCAGTGAGATTATTGCTAAGTAAGTGCTTTTTGACAGAACTGTTGATGACACCTTCCATCACTTTACTGATGATTGAGAGTAAGCTAATGGGGCCATATAATTGGTTGGTTGGATTTGGTATTATCTGTATCTACCTATTAAATAGTCTCACTGAATTGAGACTTACCTCTTCTGCTGATTTTCAAACATTCTCAGTGCATGAAACACAAGTCGTCATCTCTATAGTCAGACTAACTGGAATGCAAATTCCTGTAAAACAGTAGCTCTTAAAGGAGTATTGTTTGTGCCCGAGATGAACCATTTGTTATTTAAAACTACACTAAAAATAATTGCTTTGCCACGAACATAAATCTGTATTGATTATACAAAGGCAGTTAGTTTATGTGGACAAGGTGTCTGCCATTGCGCTGAGACAAAAGTACTGAAATAACTCTCATTTAAGCATCTGTTGCATTTATAGAAGGCTTAGTTTGTCGAAAGTGCAGCCTCATCTCATCCCGAGTATAACTATAGGTGCTGTGAACAGGACTATAGGGTCAGATGTCCAGAAACACAGAGACTTACATTTGAACATGTAGATCCACATATGTAAGTTCTGTAAGGTGAGGACAATGGGGAGTAGCTGAGGAGCAAAGGTACAAATTTAAAAAAATAGGTTAAAAAGTTTCATGTTCTAGAGAATGTAGGTTTCTTTCTTGTATTACATTTCAAAACATTGATTTCAGATTTGTGTGTGTAAACTAGAATCAAAATGGTAGGTTAGGTTCGGGGTGTGGATTTATTCCAGAGATCTCTAATGCTGCAACATCCTGTGCAATGACCTGATGCGAATAGCTGCCAGTTATAATGGAACTCTCTCTAAAGGCTTATCTTGATTATGTAAACTGCACAAGTCTGTGACTGCAGCACCCTCTAGCTGTGAATGAAGTTCAACTCCCTCACAACTCTTGATAAAAATTCATCTATTCTCTTGACCACACCAGAAAAAGGTTAGCTAATTCTTCAAAGCTTTCCTAAGCACAGTGTTGCTTGAATTTCACATCAGCAATCTCTTACAGTAAGTTACCGATTAGAATTAAACAATAAAGATGTTATTACACTAGTGTATTCCATGGGCATAATGTCAGTTGGCTCACTTGACTGGATAGCTGGCTTGCAATGCACAGTAATGCCAATAGCGTGAGTTCAATTACTACAATGGCTGAGGTTACCATCAAGGTCCCAGCTTCTCAACCTCTCCGCTTGTCTGATGAGACAGCAACCCCATGGTCACCTATGGTGACGTTGCCTTGCCACAGGCCACCAAAGTCGTTGGAAAGATACAGAAAAACTGGAGCTATATTGATGTTAGTCAGCTTACAGCTGGCGTAGTGTGAGCAGTTCTGGTTGCCACACTGGAGGAAACATGTGACTGCACGAGAGAGATGGCTGAAGTGATTCACCAGGATGTTACCTGTGCCAGAATGGAGAGAGTAGACAGGCAGGATGCTGGAAGAACACAGCAAGCCAGACAGCACCCGAAACTTCGACTTGTCCACCTCCTGATGCTGCCTGGCTTGCTGCGTTCTTCCAGCCTCCTGCCTATATATGTTGGATTCCAGCATCTGCAGGAAGGCAGAGTGGGGAGCGAACTGAGATGTTCAAAGTTCTGAGGAACATAGATAGGGGAAAGACTGCTCCCAGAGTAAAGGGGTCAATAATCAGTGGGCACAATTTTAAGGTAAGGAGCAGGAGGTTTAGAGGGCATTGGAGAACTTTTTCAAGCAGACGGTGATGGTTTCAGTCTGTTCTAATATAAAACGATACTTCTGTTCCTGTGTGATCCCATGTTATAAGAAAGTCATGTATTAGCTGCACCACTTAAACCAATGGGACTAGAATCACATGATAGCAACACAGGTACAGAAAGTTCACGTTCTACAAATAATGGTCTAAATTCTTCAATTGTATTATGGCCAATTTACATTGAAGAAACACACGTTATAGCAGAACCGACTGTATCTGGAACTCGCTGCAGAAACCCTCAAGAACTATTTACATGAGCAATGAAACACCATAACAATCAAGGCTACAGGCAAAGTGCTGTAAAGTAGAATTAGAATTAGAATTCAAACAGATGAATGTTTGATGACCGGTGCAGATACAATGGGTCAAAAGGCCCCTTTCCATCTTGACTCTAAATCTGTAGATTTGTTGAGTGGTAGGCAGCATTCTCTCCTTTTTTCATCTGGCTGCACAGGCCTTCAAGTTTCGTGCATGTCAGTAACTTTCAGAACCAGAAGTCAATGCCACAATCAGCGTGCCAATATTGATCTCAGTGCGCAGAATCTTGGAGCTGCTCACAAGTAATGCTGGTACTCAACACCAGAGTACAAGCAAATAGTTATTTTTCAGACTGGGAATAGCTCAATGAGGTTAACACTAGCTGTCAGCAAATTTAGGTTCATTACTCTCTCTCTTCAAAGTCTTTTTTACAGATTATAAGTGCAGCTAAGGCTGCAGCACTTATCCTTGTGATACTCCATTCATAGAGTCATAGAGATGTACAGCATTGAAAC
>NC_057721.1:52208562-52220738 GCF_004010195.1 Chiloscyllium plagiosum
CAGCACCTCGTCATTTATCAGAATGAAACTCCATCTGCCACTTCTCAGCCCATTGACCCATCTGGTCAAGATCCTCTTGTAATCTGAGGTAACCCTCTTCGCTGTCCACGACACATCCAATTTTGGTGTCATCTGCAAACTTACTAACGGTACCTCTTATGCTCGCATCCAAATAATTTATGTAAATGACAAAAGGTAGTGGACCCAGCACCGATCCTTGTGGCATTCCACTGGTCACAGGCCTCCAGTCTGAAAAACAACCCTCCACCACCACCCTGTCTTCTACCTTTGACCCAGTTCTGTAAAGTCCATATAGATCACATCTACTGCAACTTGAAGTTACCCTCTGTCTCCTTACTCTCTGTTTCTTATGTATTAACCAATTCTCTACCTTAAATTACCCTCAATTACTTAAGCCCTTACCCTGCATATTAATCTTTTAAGTGACAACTTTTCAAACACTTTTTGAAGACCTATTAAATCTCCCGTTACCGCTTTAGCTGCTGGATTAATTATAAATTCAAAAACCTAATTAATTTGTCAAACATAATTTTACTTGACCATATTATTGATGTCAGGCTATTGGCCTGTAGGTCCCCTCCTTTCGTCGTGTTACGTTTGTTAACTCCGATCTGCTGGGATCATTCTAGAATCACAGAATCCCTACAGCATGGAAGCAGGCCAGTCGGCCCATCAAGTCTACACCGACCCTCCAAAGGGCAACTCACCCACATCCATGCCCTACCCTAACCCGGTAACCCTGCATTTCCCATGGCTAATCCATCTAACCAATATAACCCTGGACACTATTTAGCATGGCCAATCCGCCTAACCTGCACATCCTCGGATGGTGGGAGGAAGCCAGAGCACCCAGAGGAAACCTGTAGACATGGGGAGTGTGTGCAAATTCCACACAGAAAGTTACCTGAGGGAGGAATTGAACCCAGATCACCTGGTGCTGTGAGGCAACAGCACTAACTACTGAACTACTGTGCCAAAAGAATTGAAAATCACAACCAGCCCATCTAACCCGTCTGCAGCAATCTTGTTCAGAACCCAAAGTTGTAGGGCATCAGGGCCCTGGACATTTGTTGGACTGCAGACCTTCAAGCTTATCTGTTGACAATGTTACAGTGGAACTCTAATATAATGCCAATCAATATCCTACAACTTTGCTTTGTTTAGTTCAGTTGGCTGGATGACCTGATTTATGATGCAATGTAACACCAACAGCAGAGATCACCATGACAGTCCCACCTTCTCACCCTCACAACCTTCAAGTTAAACCGCCACCAGTTGTCTCTCCAGAATGAGAGAACAGCCTTGTGGTACTTCACAACTATATCGACTTTACTTCTACTGCAACCTTGCTAATATTGTGGAACTTTATTTCTGACACAATTTGCCCCCCCCCCCCCCCCCAACCCCCCACCCCCACCCCACCCCATGAGTTGATCGACAAAGGAGATTTGTGCTCTCTATTTTCCAGACCATCCACACACTGTCCATAGTGCCCAGAGGGTACGAATACTTTAGATCTGTTCCTTAAAATAAAAGTGCTCACACCCAGCCTCAGCCAACAGACAGCAGAGAAGAGGGACAGAGTAATACTTTCTGTTGGCTTGCATCGACCAAACCTCTGCTTTCTGAGATGATCAGCAAATGTCTTAGCTTGTCCAGTTATAACATGGTCACAAAACTTGGTGGAGAAAGTGAGGTCTGCAGATGATTAGATTAGATTAGATTAGATTAGATTAGATTACTTACAGTGTGGAAACAGGCCCTTCGGCCCAACAAGTCCACACCGACCCGCCGAAGCGTACATTTACCCCTTTACCTAACACTACGGGCAATTTAGCATGGCCAATTCACCTGACTTGCACATCTTTGGACTGTGGGAGGAAACCGGAGCCCCCGGAGGAAACCCACGCAGACACGGGGAGAACATGCAAACTCCACACAGTCAGTCGCCTGAGTCGGGAATTGAACCCGGGTCTCTGGCGCTGCGAGGCAGCAGTGCTAACCACTGTGCCACCGTGCCGCCCGTGCTGGAGATCAGAGCTGAAAATGTGCTGCTGGAAAAGCGCAGCAGGTCAGACAGCATCCAGGGAACAGGAGAATCGACGTTTCAGGAATGAAGAAGGGCTTATGCCCAAAATGTCGATTCTCCTCTCAAAACTTGGTGCCTTAGTTTAATTGGGATTCCACTTGTACTTTAATTTCCTCCCTCTTTATAGGTCCTAGCTTGCCCTCTAGTTTCTGGTGTGAAACTTGTTCTTCTACAGTAAAGACTACACCCAAAACATTTGTTCAGTATCTCTGTAATTTCCTCATTATCCATGATAATTTCTCCCATCTCTGCTTCTAATAAACCAACATTTACATTAACTATTATTTTTATGAAGATGTAAAAGCTCTTACAATCTTTATGTTCCTGGCTACTTTACTCTCTCCATAGTTTACACTCAGCAAACAGATAGAATACACCAATTGCTTGAATGAGCATCCATCCAATAACATTCAAGAAGCTCAAAACAACTTTGGACAAAGAAATTTGCTTCATTTTAATTCTTTACATCACCCTCCATTACAAATGGACATTCATCCCACTTCATTGCTAGTGCCATGTGCATCATTTTTAAAAAAAAATGCACTATAGCCCACCAGCCCTCGCCCTATCCAAATGTCCTTTGCCCACACCACAGAGCCTTTTATAGCCCCTATGCCAACTCAGTCTCAAGTCATACCAGGCAAAAGCGAGGACTGCAGATGCTGGAAATTAGAGTTGAGAGTGTGGTGCTGGAAAAGCACAGCAGGTCAGGCAGCATCCGAGCAACAGGAGAATCAACATTTCAGGCATAAGCCCTTCATCAGGAATGTCAATTCCCCTGCTCCTCGGATGCTGCCTGATCTGCTGTGCTTTTCCAGCACCACACTCTTGACTCAAGCCATACCAATATGCTCTTCACCCACACCACTTTCCCTTGCAGTTACCCATACTGGATGAGTTGGCATGGTGAGACAGACATCATAAAAAATTCAAAGGTGTCTATTACAAACTTTATAATTAAACCAAATCTCGTTCAGAAAAACCTATTTACTGCATTTACTTTCCTTTGACCACATAATCTCTTAAAAGAAACATTTCAACCCAAATGCATAATCCTTTATAAATCAAGCAAACTTCTTGGCCCCATTTTAAGGTGCCTATAACCACTCAATCATCAATTACTCTGAAATGTCACTCTACTTTGATAATGGAAGGTTGTAAAATCGGTTATGGAACACCAGTTAGTAATGGTAACACTTAGGTTTATGTTGGCAGACAGACTAAAATAGCAAGCAATGATTTAGTTTAACACACAAGAATTTTTTCCCCCAAGACTAATGTGCAAAAAGTTTTAATTATCTTGGGAACTTAAACTGCATTTGACATTTTTGACAGTTATTTTTGACAGCTGCCTTTGACTGTTCCTTTTGTGACTTTTTAATGCATTTTTTTACACATATTCATGTCTATCTAACAGCCCTTAAGAGCACAATATCTCACCCTTAAGGCAAGTAAGACACCTTATGACACCTCCAGAGAGGTGTCCTGCAACCAGAGACCATGTATCTTAACATTCCAAACGTTAGCCCAACTCTCTAAAAGAGTCCACAAATATCAGACCTACTCAATTCAGCATTTCATTGGTACATGCCATGTTTCACACACCTGGGTCACCAGAATCAGATACGAGTGAGATGCTGTTGATTTACATGGGCAGCAGCCCCTACGAAACATGTAGGCAAGAAATGTGACATACCCCACTCCTATACTACAAGAAAGGTGTGTAGTGAGATTTCAGATTTTCACATCCAACCATTTTTGCAATGACAAAAGTGGCTCCCTGATATTGTGAAAATCTGAGCTGAAAATGTTGGCATATTTACCCATTAGAGAATTGAACAAGATGAAGAACTCAATCGGTGCAGGTCAGAAAAGCAATTGTCGCTTGTTCAGAACCTGAATACTGCCAAAACAAAATTAGAAAAGCTGTTAAGGCTTTCTGTCCTGCATTTATCAGAATGGTCACAATAATATCAAAAGAGAACAATAATTTATACTACACGAGAAAGAGTGTGCTGACTGGTCATCGAGTAGATTTTGATTCATTAAGATGCTGCTATGATGAATGCACTAGGAAATGGTTATGCGTCAGCCTTTAAATTTTAAAAAGGCATCCTATTAATGATGAATACTAGTCTTGTTATTGAAGAAAATGATTAGCTTCAACCTAACCAGAACCCTAACCTTTTCTGTTTACTTTTTAATCTTTCTTCTAAATTTATGGTTCTGCTTTCCATACAAATAAGTAATAGAATACATAGATTTGCATAATAGTGTAACGCCAGATTTGCTACCTGTATGTCCCAATGAAGGGTAGATCATACCAAACAGCACATTCCAGTGGCCAGACACCACTGGCAAAGTATTCAACCAGCCCATGTTTGCAAAACTCAAAACATAACATATAGCATTAAATGCAATTCTATGATTGGACAGTACTCACTTGGACAATCAGATTTTGCCAAATGCTAGACCAACAACCAATTTAAGATTATCAGTCAGGTTTGAAATATGCTCATTTATGCTTGCTAAGACATATATATATTTATAAACACAGGCCTGCCCACTAAAACCAGCAAGAACATGTCAAAGCATGGTTTAGAGATAAAAACAGAGTTAAAATTTTGATTGAAACATCAATTCTTCAAAGGTGTTTGAGTTTGAGTTTGAAATGCTGCCAGACCTGCTAAAGTTTTCCAACACTTTGTTATTATTTCAGATTTGCAGCTGAAAATGTGTTGCTGGAAAAGCACAGCAGGTCAGGCAGCATCCAGGGAACAGGAGAATCGACGTTTCGGGCATAAGCCCTTCATCTGCAGTACCTTGCTTTTATTTGAGTGTCCAGGCGATGTGCGTTTTTAATTAAACACAAGCTTCAAGGACAGTTGTTCCCAGGTACACTCCCCATTGCAATGCCTCAATCAGAGTCTTACTAGTTTTTAAAAAATTTAATGGAAACACTTGTTAACAATCAGCATGCTTTTATTCATGCAGTGTAGTCCATCTTGCAGTCAGTATTCTTGCATCTGTCCTGATGCAAAAAAGATGAAAAGCTTCAAAAGAACCGCTCCTTTTTCAGCAATACTCAAAAGTAATTGTGCTCATTTGAGCAATCTGACTCTTCAAGAAAATGCACCACAAATAGTTCTAACAAATAGTTATAAAAGGCACACAATGTAATTGTTCACATTCATTAGTTAAAAGTAAGATAGCCAATGTAGAAACTTCTCTGCAATATTAACAGGTGTTTCCCCCCACTATAGGGAGCCTTTATTCCAATAATATATATAAAACTCAGTTTTAAAAGGACCATATATAGAATGCAACTTATAGGACGCATGCTGAAAGGAAGCAAATGCATTGCATTTTAATGATAAGCTGTATTCCAACTCTCCTTTTAAAAAGGAGAGTGGTCAACCATCATTGCGCTTTATGACACAAGTCTGTTGTAACAACTGTGTAAAGTGTATTTCTGTAAGGCACGCAAAGGTGTGCTGCACACCATAAAACAAATATTGTGATGGTCGCGAACAACAATTTCAAGAAAGGATGATTAAATCTTAATGCGAGAACAATAAGAATAACATTACTTCTATATTTATACTGAACAAGATCCCAAACAGGGCTATGATAAAGTCAAAGCAGTAATGCATTATTATAATACAATGCTAAAATGCTTTTGTGGTATTATGATGCACAAGTTAAATGGATTAAGTGACCATTCAGTTCAATATTACATTTCTTTAGTCACAGAAACCTAGATAAAATCTAGATATATTCAAACACAGCATGCGGTCATTAAAACATTTATGAAATGTAACTACAGAATTCTTATTTAAGGCTGACTGCTGTGAATTCAAAAATAATGCACTGCAGGGTAACTGTCTACACAATCACAGTACATTGGCAGGTTAATTCTGATGTATTTGTAAGGCATGCTCCACCAATGATTAGTTGCGCTAAAATACTATTGACTATCCCAATTATTAATCAGCCAGTGGGTGCTGATGAACCGGTTTAACCACGATGGGAAAAGCAAGCCTGAAAATTCTGTTGTATTGCTTCCATACTCTCTGAAATTTAAACTGGCAGTTGTCTTAACGTTACCTTTCCAATACTTTTGATCAAACTAAGGACAAACAAGCTCTGAACTTCCAGAATGACACTACAACATTAGGCAAATGCCAAGTAGAATGAGACAGAATACATATTTGGACTGAGGAGAAGACAACAGGACAATCTTTCCTGCTCCAACTTCAAACCTGAATGATCAGGCTTTCAGAAAGCATTCATCCCAGTCAGTGCATAACTGAACATTTGCTGATGGATTCAGATCTCATGTAACTGAACCACAAAGCATCTGGAAGTGTCAAACATAAAATGTTCAACACTTAGTTCACATTGTCACTTCACCTTTTGCCTTCGTAAACTGATGGTAAATTACCAATACATTTCCAGGGCCTGACGTTAGTATCTTGAGCAGTTAAGACAGTAAAGGTTTAATATCATGATGTAAGGTGCGACATCTACATTTATTTTAATATCATTTATTTTTGAATATTGAACAATTAGCAGTTGAGTCTCTGTGTGTCTGAATGGGTTTCATGATTAACATGTAAGTATTTCTGTAGCTATCATGATTCCCCTTAAAACAGTATATTAGAGAGAAGGATTTCCTGGATTTACATTGAGAAAGTTTATGGGAAAATGTACTGAATTAGGTTTTCACGTAGAAGATTCTTTTTGGTTTTGTGGAAAACCTCTGAGCTTGTGAAAAAAAGCTTTCTCATTTCAGTTTTGGGCAGTTTACAGAAGCCTTGGATGACGCTGGGTATGTAAAATAATTGCTCCTGAGAAAGGGTCGTAGTTTAGGATGATTTACAAGAAGGTACTTTAGTATGAAGAGTTTTGTTCAGAAGTTCCAACACCAGAAGAATTTGGTTAAAACTCTTAAGAGGTCACTTCAAGCTGAAAAATCTGAAATAAAACAAAGAACTGCAGATGCTGAAAGTGTAAAACAAAAAACAGAAATTGCTGAAAAACGCAGCAAGTCAGGCAGCATCTGTGGAGAGAAAGCAGAGTTAATGTTTTGAGTCCAAAACAGTTCTGTTACCACTGTTTTCTCTGCACAGACACTACCATGGAATTTCTCCAGCAATTTCTCTTGTTAAAAAAACTTTTATAGAATCCCTGCAATGTAAAAACAGGTCATTCAGCCCAAAGAGCCCACATCAACCCTCTGAAGAGCATCCCAACCAGACCCATCCCCTTACTCTGTCCTTGTAACCCTGCATTCCCCCATGTTCCTAACCTACACATCCCTGAACACTATGGGCAATTTAGCATGGCCAATCCACTAACTTGCACATCTTTGGTCTGTGGGAGAAAACCTGAACACCCAGCGAGAACCCACATAGACAACTGCCCTAGGGTGGAATTGAACCTGGGTCACTGGAGCTGTAAAGCAGCAGTGCTAACCATTTTTGTACCATGCCACCCCAATGAGGGCTCATCCGGGATATTCTGCTTCTGAAAAAGTCAAAGCTCAATTATATGAAAGCTTAAGGAAGAGATTATCAGATTCTCAAGATGGGAAGCTGAAACCATAATTAAGCACCACAGATGTGAAAAAGGACATTCTCTCTTGTATGTGATACTGTAAAGGAGTGGTGTTAGGATTAGTGGGAGAGCATTTTACCATGCATTTCAAACATTTTGTGTTATATGGAAAAAAATTGGATTATTTTATTTTATCTTCACTTGTTTTGTTGAATAAATTGATTTATAAAGCATGAATCAGCAGCTGTGCGTGTTTCAATGAAAATCCACCCACTCAAAATTGGAAAAAAAAAGTGATCTATCAAGCCAGGTTTCAGTCTGGAATCTAAGTTGTTTAGTAAAAAGATTAGCTGGGATCATAACAGTGAACACAGGTGAATAACTTGTCATACAAATACATAAACATTTGAAATATGAGTAGAAGTAGGTCATTCAGTCCTTCAAACCTAAAACATCAGCCAATAAGATGCTGGCTGCTCTGTTTGTGTTTCAAATTCCACAGTTGCCTCTATCCTGACAACCTTTGATACCCTCTGCCTTATCAAAATCCCCTATGACCCCACATCCACCACCTTCCAAAGTCGTACAACCCTCAAAGAAAAGAATTCCCTCATCTCTATCTTAAAAGGATAACCCACTAATTTTAAAACAGTGTCCTCTAGTTTTGGACACACCTACAAGAGGAAATACCCTTTCCATATCCACCTGGTCAAGACCATTCAGGATCCCTTACTTCAATGAAATCACCCCTCCCTTTCTAAATTCCAATGGAAACCAGCTTAGCCTCTCCAAAGTATCTTCATAAAACATCTCACTCACTCCAGGTATCAATTTAATAAACCTCCTTTGAACCTCCAATGCATTCGTATCCTTCTTTAGATAAGGAGACCAAAACTGTATTAAATCTGAACTCTCCAAAGCCCTGCATAAATGAAGCCATCTTTTTAAGTTCATTTTCTTTTGTAATACATGATAGCTGCCTTAGTCATTTGCAGTACCTGTTTGCTAATTTATTGTGATTTCTGCATTAGAACATTTAGATCCTTCTGTAGCTCAGAATTATAGTCATCCTCAATGAAATAAAACTTTTTTTTATTCTTCATGTAAAATGAAGGTCACTTCATCTCCCAGATTTTTGCCTACTCACTTAACCAGCTTACTATCAGTCTGCAATGCATCCTTGTTATGCCATCTTCACAATATCCTCTGCTACCTATCTTGGATAATTGCCATTTTAGCCACAGTACCTTTGCTCCCTCATCTAAGTCACTGGTGTAAATTGTAAAATGTTGAGCACCCAGCAGAGATCCTGTGGAACCTCACTCATCACATTCTGCCAGCCTAAAAAGAACCATTTGGACATGCTCTCTTTTCTGCCAGCCAGCTAATCTATCCATGTTGTCATGTTACTACCTTACAAATGGGCTCCTATTTTATGCAATAACCTTTTATGTGTAAGCTTGTCAAATATCTTCTTGAAATTAAGACTCTTTGAAACCCAATTATTTGACTAGCCTGAAAGAGAAGGGGCAGGTTGGAGAATCTTGAAATAATTCTATAATGTGGGACCCAGGTGAAGAGTAGGATTTATGAGTATCTGGAAAGACACTGCTTGATTAGGGACAGCCAGCACGGATTTGTGAAGGGTAGGTCTTGCCTTACAAGTCTTATTGAATTCTTCGAGGAGGTGACGAAGCATGTGGATGAGGGTAGAGCAGTGGATGTAGTGTACATGGATTTTAGTAAGGCATTTGATAAGGTTCCCCATGGTAGGCTTATGCGGAAAGTCAGGAGGCATAGGATAGAGGGAAATTTGGCCAGTTGGATAGAAAACTGACTAACCGGTCGAAGTCAGAGAGTGGTGGTAGATGGCAAATATTCAGCCTGGAGCCCAGTTACAAGTGGAGTTCCGCAGCAATCAGTTCTAGGTCCTCTGCTGTTTGTAATTTTTATGAATGACTTGGAAGAGGGAGTCGAAGAGTGGGTCAGTAAATTTGCAGATGATACGAAGATAGGCGGAGTTGTGGACAGTGAGGAGGGCTGTCGTCGGCTGCAGAGGGACTTAGATATGATGCAGAGCTGGGCAGAGGAGTGGCAGATGGAGTTCAACCCTGCCAAGTGTGAGGTTGTCCATTTTGGAAGAACAAATAAGAATGCAGAATACAGGGTTAACAGTAGGGTTCTTAGTAAGGTGGAGGAGCAGAGGGATCTTGGAGTCTATATTCATAGATCTTTGAAAGTTGCCACCCAGGTGGATAGAGCTTGTAAGGAGAGGAAGTCGTACGAGGATAGGTTGAGAGTTCTCGGTCTTTTCTCGTTGGAACGGCGAAGGATGATGGGTGACTTGATAGAGGTTTATAAGATGATCAGAGGAATAGATAGAGTAGACAGTCAGAAACTTTTTCCCCGGGTACAACAGAGTGTTACAAGGGGACATAAATTTAAGGTGAAGGGTGGAAGGTATAGGGGAGATGTCAGGGGTGGGTTCTTTACCCAGAGAGTGGTGGGGGCATGGAATGCGCTGCCCGTGGGAGTGGTAGAGTCGGAATCATTGCCGACCTTTAAGCTGCATTTGGATAGGTACATGGATGGGTACTTAATCTAGGTTAGAAGTTCGGCACAACATCGTGGGCCGAAGGGCCTGTTCTGTGCTGTATTGTTCTATGTTCTATGTTCTATGGAGGTCAATGATGGAAAAATCACGAGGAGTATATACAGAAAGTTAGAGTCAGAGAACCTGAGTGTTTGAGTTAGGTTAAGCAGGACATGCAACAGGATAGGAAATATAAAATTTTGAATGCACTTATATTTATGGGTGATACAGGGTGAAAGACGAGCTACATCATCAGAATAGTGGAAATGAAGGTTGGGGTTTCAGTGGCTGTTCGGTTGATATAGGGATACAAGCAAGTTTCATTGCAGATCTGGATGCAAATAACCTTTGCATCAGAAAGGTCAGTTCTGTGTTGAATAGGATGTCAAAGATCTAATTCAGTGTGAGAATGACCAGGCAAATTTTGTGTTGGAGGTTGAAGACATTTACTTGGATCTTCCCAAAAGACTGCACTTTTACATAGAACCCTTAACTTCAGTGATGTCCCAAACCGATTTGTAGCAAATGAAGCTTTGTTTTGAAATACAGTCAATGTATTCATGTGGGAAACCAATTTCTGCACAGCAACCTTCCCTCAAATAGCATTGTGATAATGACCTGATGATCTGATTTGTGATCTTGATATGAAATAAATACTGACTGGGATAATTCATTAATCATCAAAAACTGAAGGACCAGTCATTACCACAATCCTGACAAATCCCTCATCCCACACACGATGTCCTCTGATTCACAGGGAACATGTATGTACATCTGATAAAAAAGATTATACAGCCCACACAACATTTTTAAAACGAATACCTCGTTATCTGCTCCCTGCGACCACGACCTCAACTCCCATCACCAAACCATCATCTCCCAGACCGTACACGACCCCATCACCTCAGGGGATCTCCCACCCACAGCTTTCAACCTCATAGTCCGGGAACCCTGCACCACCTGATTCTACCTCCTTCCCAAGATCCACAAGACTGACTACCCCGGCTGACCCATCTTCTCAGCCTGCTCCTGCCCCACCAAATTCATCTTCGCATACCTTGATACTGTCCTATCCCTCCTGGTCCAGGAAGTCCACAAATACACTCGGGACATGACCCACGCCCTCCACCTCCTCCAAGACTTCCGTTTCCCTGGCCCACAGCACCTCATCTTCACCATGGACATCCAGTCCCTAAACACCTCCATCCACCATGACCAGGACCTCCAAGCCCTCCGTTTCTTAATCTCCCGACACCCTCACCACCTTCCACTGACACGCTCATCCATTTGGCTAAACTGGTCGTCACCCTCAACAAATTCTCCTTCGAATCCTCCCACTTCCTCCAGACAAAAGGGGTAGCCACGGGCATCTGCATGGGCCCAAGCTATGCCTGTCTCTTTGTCGACTATGGGAAACAGCCCATCTTCCGTACTTACACCCGCACCACTCAACCTCTTCCTCTGTTACATTGATGACTTCATCGGCGCCACCTCGTGCTGCCGCGAGGAGGTTGTGCAGTTCATCAACTTCACGAACACATTCCACCCCGACCTTAAATTCACCTGGACCATCTCTTACACCTCCCTCCCCTTCCTGGACCTCTCCATCCCCATCAACGGTGATTGACTCAACACCGACATTTTCTACAAAGCCACTGACCCCACAACTACCTCCTCCACGCAGCCTCCTGCAAAAATGCTATCACTTATTCCTCCACCTCCACCACATCTGCTCCCAGGAGGACCAGTTCCACCACAGAACACACCAGATGGCCTCCTTCTTTAAAGATCGCAATTTCCCCTCCCATGTGATTGATGATGCCCTCCAGCGCATTTCATCCACTTACCGTACCTCCGCCCTTGAACTCCCACCCCCCACCCCAGTCCTCACCTTCCACCCCACCAACTGCGGAT
>NC_057721.1:52221271-52258801 GCF_004010195.1 Chiloscyllium plagiosum
CTACCTTCCCTAGCCCCACCCCCCTCCCATCACTCCATCCCCAAGGCTCCCAGCCTCATTCCTAATGAAGGGCTTTTGTCTGAAACGTTAATTTTCCTGCTCCTCAGATGCTGCTTGCCATGCTGTGCTTTTCTAGCACCACACTCCACTGCTTCCTCAAGCACCTATTTGTTCCGAGTCTTACGCTATCCAGCATTCTTAAATCACTTTCAACATGTTCACCATCTTCTATGTAAAGTAATTCATTCTAAGCCTAAGCACATATCCCCAGTTTTAGAGATTGTGACAGCTATTGGAATTCAAATGTCAAATAACATTGTTACACTAAAATAATGTTTCTCCTGAGCCTACACCTCTCCAAAGTAAATTATTCCAGGCTTTGCAATCTTCCCTCACACTCAAATGTTGATAGTAGGTGTTACCACACTGTTGATTAACACCACCTACAATTTACATACTTACTTCAGCTACATACCTTTGGGTTCAGTTAGTTTTTCTATCTACAATCACACATGTTGGCTTCACAGTATCCTAGATCTCTTTATCACATTGTGACCTTTAGCATCAAAATCAATTGTTTTACGTCCCAGCTGTTAGTTCCCGAATCTAGTTTCATTGTTTTGCCCATATTGTAATCCATCACTTCAGACTATCAATCTATCCAGATATTGTTTAATTTACCTGAATTCTAATATTTCAATCTTCGTCGAACATGTGATGACACCTGTAAACTTAGTTTTTGTATGCATGAAACAGCAATACCCCACCTGCAGCTGCCTCTTGCACCATGTCTTGTGGACATCAATTCAGCCAAGGTGGACTTTGCTTTCTCTGCCTTAACAAATTTTCAATCCAGCTCATGTCTTCCTACTTTTGCACTAAAAACTTTGCTGAAGTCTAAATGTAGGCTATGGAATTTCCAAAGTCCTTTAATTCCTCTCAGAATTCCAGTACATTTGTTAGGCAAGGTCTCCCTCCCCTAATATTCACATCACCTGCCTTCAGTACAATATCAATCAAAATGCTGTCACGGTAAGCAAAGCCAAGCATTTCCTAAAGTTCCTTCTCTCCCTGTTAAAACTGAATTATTTATTCCCAGGTGTTTGGTGGAGATAGACTAAAAGTCGATGGAGGACACCAATTCTCACTCATTCATATTCCTCATTTTTTTAAAAATAGAGAATGGTTCACTTGAAATCTGCATGAACTCGCCTTGTGGCATTTTTTCAGGAAATGCAAAAGTGCTTCTCCTCAGACCAGAAATGATGTCTATACATTTGATTCCTTAATTTTGCTTGGGTTGTTGCCTTCACTGGCTCCATTGTCCCTGACCTGACACTTCAGTCCAACTACTAGATATTTATTTTCTGTTGTTGTATACACATTATTCTAAGTGTCTGTAGAGGACAAATTTACAAGGCAGATTGCAAAAGTAGGTAAAAGACAGGGGAGTGGAAATATGTGAACTGCTCATTATGAAGGCAAGCACAGATACAATGGGTTGAATGGCCTGCATATACATTTATTTCAAATAATATTAGGTCACATATTGACACCAGAGACAAAACATTGTTTGAACATAGTCAATATTTTAGAAGCTGACGAAACATTTTCTGAGACTCTCAAGTTCACCCCAAAAATAAAGTTCTTTTGACAAAACTAGGGTGATCATTAGTTAATTTTGCTTTATCATTCCACCACATCCAAAATCTGGACAAATCTATGTATCTAATAATTCTGACAGAATTCTCCAGAATTATTTCGAACATGGACAATTGATAACAGGGATGGCAGGACTGTCATTTGAGGGAAGATCGATTCAACTGGGTCTGCATGCACTGGGGTTTTAGAAGAAAGAAAAGGGATCTGACTGACAGGCATAAAATTCTAACAGGACTGGACAAACTACATGCAGGGAGGACATTTCTCCTGATTGGGGAGTTTAGAACCAAAGATCATAGGATATGGAGGACTGAGATGAGAAAACATTTCTTCACTCAAAGGATAATGAATCTGTGGAATTCTCTATCACAGAAGGCTGGGTCATTAGGGTATAGACAGAAAGCAGGAACATAACGTTGAGGTAGAGATTTAGCCATGATCATATCGAATGGTGCAGCAGGTCCAAAGGGCTGAATGGCCTACTCCTGCTCTTAGTTTCTATTCCTTATCAGCCTGACCTCCATGTGACACCAGACTCTCAGCAATGTGGTTAGTGGTACATTGACCTCTGAAGTAGCCTCGCAGGTCACTCGGTACGAGAGTAATTAGGGATGGGCAACAAAGACTTGTTTTCCTAACAATACCCATTTTGTAGGGAAGAATAAAATTTAATTATCTCTGCCAGGCAATCAAAAAGGATGTTTTGATGGCATATACAGAAGAGATACAGATAGGTTAAGTAGGTGGACAAAATGTTGACAAATGGAGTACATTGTGGGAAAATGTGAAGTTGTTCATTTTGGGCAGGAGAACAAAAGAACAGTATTATTGAAATGGAGAAATGTGCAGAAACACATAGGGATGTGGGAAGACTTGTGCATGAAACACAGAAAGAGCAGGTAATCAGGAAAGTTAATGGGATATTCAGATATTTCAAGGAAATTGGAGTACAACAGTAGGGAAGTCTTACTGAAACCATTCAAGGTTCTGGTGACTTGACATCTGAAGTTCTGAGAGCTTTGAATTTTTGAAAAGATTTGTAGCTCGTGTTGTGGATGAGCTCATAGATTTGTTTTATCGAGCTGGCATTTTTTTCTGCCGATGTTTTGTTGCCTCGCTAGGTGACATCGTCAGTGCGTCTTCGAAGTGCGTTACCTAGCCAGGTGACAATACGCCTGAAGAAAACGTACCAGCTCAGTGAACAAATCTACGACCTCATACTGAGCGCTGTTTTGGTCCCCTTAAGGTAAGTTATTATTTCATTGGAGATATTTCAGAGAAGGTTCTCTGGGATGTTGCCTGATACGGAGGGATTATCTTGTGGGCAAAGGCTAAACAGGTTGGAACTCTACTCTGGGGTTTCGAAGAATGGGAGGTGATCTCATTGAAAGATAGCATATTTTTAAGGAGCTTGGCAGGGTAAATGCTGAGAGAATGTTTCCATTTATGCGAGTGTCTAAGATAAGGGGACATACAGCTCGTTCTGCCTAACGAGTGTTTCATCAGCACGAATTGGCTATAATATGATTGACGAAATGTGGACGTTGTTTGGATAACAAACTTTCTACTGAATGGGTATAGTGATTTTCGTTTAGCGATTTTCTACAACGCGATTTATTCTAGCAGTTTTCCATAGCATTATTTTCTATAGCATAAGGTTACAGAGACACAGAACTGTCATGTTACAGCAGAATGACCTGTTGTCTCAGAAGAACGGGGCACCAATTTATGGCTGAAACTAGGAGGGATTTCTTCTGCCAGAGGACTGTGAATCTTTGGAACTCCTTGCCACAAAGAGCCATGGCGCAGAGACCTTGTGTGTATTTAAGGCCAAGATAGACTCTTGATCAGCATGGGAATCAAGGGTTTTGGGAAAAGGCAGGAAAGTGGGGGTGAGGAGTATAGATTCAGCCATGATCCTATTGAATCGTATAACAGATTCAAGGGGCTAAAACAGCCTATTCCTATTTCTTATGATGTTATAAACAAATTGATGAATCAGTACAGGAATTTGTTAACTTTTTTTGTTTAGTTCTTAAATGTGAACTTAATTACAAGGTTCTGACCTGTGAATTGTTGGTGCTTATATACCACAGGTTACTACTTTTGGTAATAATTACTTTTCAAAATGTTATTTACAGGGTTACAGTAACATTAATTTCTACTTCTGCCAATCATATAATGTTGCGGTAAATGTTCCTCTGGTTTTTTTGCACTTAATAATTTAGCAATCTCTGTCTATTGACTACATTTTAATTAGTGGCACTACTACCACACAAATTAAAAAGAGATACGACAAGCTGAGCTGACGTCAAGCAATAATGGAAATGTCACTCTATACAAAAAGACTGAAGCAATGACAAAAATATTTATTAAAATAACAAAGGCATTAAATTTTAAATACCTACTTAATAATAATTGACAGCCCGAGATTAATTACTGAAGGCATTGACTGACTCCTTGCTGGTACAGGGTGCTATAGTTTTAGGTGGCCATTAATCACGTGAACTTTGATAAAAGTGTCAGCAAGGTTTTCCAGTCCAGGCCAATTGAAGTGAGATGCTGTCCTTTGTAAACAGGAGACAGTCATAAATATTCCAATAACTTAGCAATAACTTAATTTGGACATAGTTGAAGTAGACTTCGGGCTAAGTGAAACTGAATTTTTACTGAGCACCTGTTAAATTTGAAAGAATGAACAATTTGAGTTTTAGACCAGAGTTCTGAAGTTTGCCTAAGTAAATATATTTCAAAAGTCACTGTGCAGCTCATGACACCCAGCTTGAGTGACTGCTGAAGAATATGTTTCAGGTAGTAGATGTGTAACATTTGCATGACATCTTTAAGATTCATCGGGTGAGTGTTTTCAAAACAATCATCCTTATAGTTTCCATATCCTGCACACATTTTGCTCCAGTCTCAAAGTAAGTAAACTTTATTTTCTTTTTAATTATCTTTGCTAAAGCTGCCTTGCCCTTTCCTATTCCCAGTCACCCATATAAACGTACAATTCCAAGTCTGATGGGTATCCTTCAGTAGCTTTCAGAGGAGGAGGTTGGGTCTTTGCTCAACTGTTCGAGGTTACATCAACCACGTATGGATAACACCCGTATAGCCTTTTCATAGGTGTCACTCAAAATGTGAAATAGTTCTTTTCTCTTCCCTAATTCAAAGGGATAGTGAGTTTACCTGCTCAGCCATTGAAGAACTGTTATATTAAGTACTTGAATTTAAGTCCAAAGGAGAAACGTAAGCTTTTCTTGTGATTAACCATATTTCATTATTGTTGAAAAGAATAGAATTTGTCAAAATATTTTGTCTTGCACTCCACGGGGCATATTGGAAGAATACATACTAAACAGGGAAACCAACATTTCTACAGCATGAGAGGGGAGTGTTGGGTTAATTTGCATGTGGGTTCTGATTGGTAGAGGTGTTGCCATGGATGCTGATTGACTTAACTGCCAGGCTTTGCCTTAATTTCAAACCAAACAGGTTGACTCCGATTGGTCAGGGAACGGTTTGAGACATTAACTCGTGAATGGCTGCCACCTCTTTTGCTGAGTTGAAATAGATGCAGTGCGTTTACAGAATCCTTTTGTCTGCAAAGAACAGGGCTCACACCGTAAACTGAACTGGCACATCCCTTCCACTATTCACAACAAGCAAGGTACTGGCCATGTGCAACCAACTCATGCTTGCAACATAATGTCTAACATTAGAGGGTTTTTTTTTGCAATTGGGCAACTTTTGTTGGACAATCTTGAATGAAACAGAAATTACGCTGTCCACTAATTTAGGTGTGTCAGTCAGGCTCTCAGTGGGCTCTCAGTGGGCTGTTTGCATACATTAGAAGCTACATATATTAATACTCAGGACCTTTTACTTTGCAGACAGGCATGCCATTTGAGGAGATTGTGCACACGGTCCAAATTAAAATGCTGTACTATTTTGTCAAGCAGGAACACAGCAATAAAACACTAGCCACAAACATAATTTTTCAATTACATTTCATACCCCTTTATTTAAACAACATCTAAGGTGTTTTTCACTGATAATATAAAATGGTTGCAGCACAGAAAAGTACTGGCATCTCCAGTAGTTGAGTTGGTGTAGAGGTAACTATAGTTGACTGTATTTTTAAACCAACGAGGGCTTTTGCCCGAAACGTCGATTTCGAAGCTTTTCGGATGCTGCCTGAATTGCTGTGCTCTTCCAGCACCACTGATCCAGAAAATGTATTTTTAAACCACTGCATTGTACATTGAAACATAGCAATTAACTGAATGCTACAGTAAAGCCCACTGCTTGCAATGGACATTTCAACATTTAAACCTCAGGTGGTTATCAACTTTGTATCTTGTCCTCGGCAGCAGTCTTGCCTCCCCTTTTATGAACTGTTTTACTGTTTGGCGTTTCTAAATGTGCAGTAGACACTAGACAATGTTAATCTTGGAGAATGCCATAGTTTATTGTAAAACATTCTGAATTGTCTCAGATTTGTGTTGTTGTTTGTTGTTATCTCAATGATGTCATGCACTATACTGAACAGAGTAACCTTGGTCTTTTAGTAGACATCCTTGATGTTTACTTTCTCCTTTAAATGTCAAAGCAGAGAATTGTCCAAAAAGCAATTTGGTTGGGAAGTGGGTACTGATATGCATTATTAATGTCATTTGCCACTGACCACCTGAATAATTATGTAATGGAACCCGTGAAGTTCTTGATAGCCATCATATTTTGTGCATGCCCCATTACAGCCATAAATAATGCGTGGGTGCTGACAAATATTACTGTACAAAATATATCATGGGGTATTACTAATTATGTCATCAGGTTGTCAATGAAAAATTATGTTAGCTAATTGCCCAGCTACCAAACCACTTGTGGTCAACTTGATATGTGGCCTACTATATGTGCACTGCAAAATGATTGATGTTAGACATGTCCCCTGTAACAGTTTCTGATAAGCCAGAGGTGTAAATTCAGATTGCTGTGACTGTGGCTGTTGCCAACATTACTGTGATGGGGATGGTCAGCATATTTAACTGTACAGTTTAACTGGCTCTTTGGTGAACAGCAGAAACTTTCCTCACATATCTCCGAAGAAAGTTATGCTGTCATTATGAATAGATGTAGTCAAACTGATTTGAATCTCTTCATGCTGTTTTTTTCTCTTCCAAATAAAAGGAAATTCATAACTCTCTGGCATTAATGCTCATTGGTAAATCATGCTGGGAAAAAAAAAACTTAGTACATAGCTCTCCAAAAATGAATACAAGGCTAAAAGAAAACTAACTTAGCTGCTGTAAATCCAGATATAAAATTCACTTTTGACCACAGTCTAAATAAGCTGCTGTCCTTTCAGAGACTTCCTTAGCAAAAATGTGCATGTTCCTGAACTCCCCCTTGATGTGGGTGATCCAAAAGCACCTGCATTCTCAGTGAAAACACTGTGGGATCATGTTTGCGTTTGTTTCAATATACTTTCTCATACCGCATTGAGGGGCTCTTGTGACACAGTGGTAGCATCCCTACTTCTGAGCCAGAGCCTCATTCCTGACAAAGAGCTCATGCCCGAAACGTTGATTCTCCTGCTCCTCGGATGCTGCCTGACCTGTGCTTTTCCAGTGCCACACTCTCGACTCTGGATTCAAGCCCCACATTATCCAGAGGTGTGTCATAACATCTCTGAATAGGTTGATGAGAAAATAGTATTTTCTTTTAAGGAGCTTGCACAGATAGGGCATAAAACACACTGTCCAAGACGATCAGAAGAAAATATGAGATACACCATAGGCTTAGATCTCACCATAATAAACTTTGCATGATTCTCATGTACTCAGCATTGATATCACTAGCCAGTGATAAAATAGATCCCAGATTTTGATCACAAATAAACTACAAATCATCTAACCTTTAATTGTATACAGGTCCTGATGAAGGGCTTTTGCCCGAAACGTCGATTTTGCCTGTCCTCGAATTGCTGAGCTCTTCCAGCACCACTGATCCAGAATCTGGTTTCCAGCATCTGCAGTCATTGTTTTTACCAAGGAGTGAAATAACAGATTGAAACTATAGTGGAATGTAATGCATTGAAAATACACAATAATTCATTTTCCTAACTCTGAGTTAGGAAAATAATAGTTTGTTAAGCTCATTTGCAAATTCTTTTGTGGTACATTTAGTCAGGTTTGGAATCCAAGCTACATACATCAAGCAGAAAAATAATGGCTATGTTTCTGGTCAGATGAGGGATGGATGTCATGATGACAGCACATTAAATACTTGTGTATTAAATACTTGCAGGTACTTGGATACGATGTTGTAAAGTACACTTTGTGCAAAACATGGAGTCTCCAAACGGGGGTGGGGAAGCGGAGGGAGGAGGTGAAAGGTTAAATAGCACTTGTTTGAGACTTAGCCACCATGGCAGGTTAAATGATGTGACACCAATTAGTTAAACCTGAGACTTGGTGTTTTTCTTTCAGACACAAAGCATCGAAATTTGCTTAAAACGGGAGTCTCGATGAGATACAAGGGCCAATTAATCAAACTAGAAACACCTTAAATAGCATACATAAGAAGCACAAGACCTAACCTGACGTTTCACACACTATGATTTTGCCCCTATAGTCATGTTCTAAAGCATGCTGCGGAGTTCACTTTTTTGTTAATATTTTGTAATTTACTATATATACAAATGCCTAGGGTTTAGAAGAGTGAGAAGCAATCTCATTGACACATACAAAATTCTTAAAAGGATAGCAGGGTAAATGCAAAGAGGATGTTTCCCTAGTTACAATATCCGTGAATAAGGGGTCCAACCAGTCAGAATTGAAAGGAGGAGAAACCTCTTCATTCAAAGTGTTGTGGATCTTTAGAATTCTCTGCACATGAAGAGATGTGGGTGCTCCATCATTAAATACATTCAAAGTAGAGGGAAATATAATTTTGACCTCCAGGGGAATTGAGAAATGTGCAGATAGTTTGGGAACATACAGTTGAGATTGAAGGTTAGCTAAGATTATTGAATGGCGAAGTGGGCTCAAAGGGCTGAATATCCTACCCTAGGATTATCATACAAGATGTTTTGGAGTTATCAAATGTCACCAAATTTTACAGCAGATACCTGACTTAAAATATATTGTTTTCCTGATAATAAATTTAGTATCTTGCATTCATAATGTAAAATTCAGTACCAGAAACCTTGCTAGTAACATTATTTGGCATTTATAAGTCAATAATTGTTTGGAAAAAAAACTTCTCAATGTGACAAATAAGCTATGTTCCTACAGTACATTTGTTTAAAAATAACACGCCCAGTTCCCTTCAGTTCCTGATAGTGGCAGAGTTGAGCTATTGGAGAGCTTTATTTCAAGGGGAAGTACCAACATACTTGTGTGTACTAGAAACACAGTTCCAACATGTGTTAGATTTAAAATATTCGCAGACAACAAAAAACACAGAAGAGACCCTTTAAAAAGAAAAATAATCACAATCATTTAACTTTCAGTGCATTCATGATTTAATCTTTGCTGCTATTAATGAGTAAATAATTATTAATGAGGTTATCGTTAATAATGAGCACTAAATAACATTATACAGAACAATGGGCATGTTGACTTCATAAGAATGCAATGTTAAAATAAGAAATCCAGGTTTGTGTTCTTGCAGGATATCAAATAAGTCCTATTGCATTGACACACCTTTCTGTGGCCTACTGAATCCAGAAGCAGCCCAACTGCTTTCAAAATACCTTAATCAGTTTTCAGAATCAGCACATCCTGTAAACTAACAAGTTTAACTGTGACAAAGTTATCACTCAGCTCAATTAAAGTAAATTATGCAAACTCTAGAAAGCTGATTGTCAGTGTACACCAAATTTAAATTAAAATACAAGATCAATATTGAAACGAGTCGATACACACGCTCACTGGAGAATTTTGACAATCACGAAAACATAACATCTCAACCAGACGACAAACCAAAAGTCTCAATTATTTGAAGACAATGCAGTACCAACATGTTACAGGAGTTCAATATTTGCTTTCAGCTGCTGGTCTGGTTCTGCACATGCTAACATATTGACTCACACTTCCAGAAGCTGTCACTCATGGACTTGAGGTCCTCAGAGGGGAACAAAATTAGGGGAAAAACATAGTTTGGTATATGTAAATAGTTGTGAATTTAACAATATTAACATGAAATGTACATGTTTTTCAATCATCATTAGATTCAGATGTAAGCATAGAAGGAGCCACGTGGCCCATCATGTTCACACCAGTCAATAAAAATCTGATTACATTAATCCGGTTTTCCAGCTTTTGGCCCATAACCTTGGAGGCTATGACAACACGAGTGAATATCTAAATCTTCTTTAAATGTCACAAGAGTTTCTAACTCAACCACTTTTTCAGCATGGAGTTCCTTAGTCTCACCATACCCTGGGTCGAAAAAAATCTCTCGACCTCTCCTCTTAGACTTCGAGTTCTGAACGTAAATCTAAGTCCTTTTTTACTGAACCTCTACAAGTCTATACAAAATGTGCCTGTTCACCCAACTACGTCCCACATAATCGATACACCTCTATTAGGTCCCCTTGGTTGTTCCAAGTAAAGCAAATCCAGCCTATCCAATCTTTCGTCATAGCTCAGACCCTTCACCATAGTCAGCATCCTAGTAAATCTCCTCTGCATCTTCTCTAGTGCAATCACATCATGTGTTAACCAGAATTGGGCACACCTCTCCAGTTGTAGCCTAACTAGCATTTTATACAGTTCCAACATAACCACCTTGCTCTTGCATTTTATGCTTTGACTGGTAAAAGCAAATACCCTAAATGCTTTCTTCACCATTTTAACTACCAGTCCATGTTTCAATGAAAATGCCACCAAGGTCCCTCTGATCCTCAGTAGTTTCCAGGGTCCTATCATTCAGAGTGTAATCCCTTGGTTTGTTTGCCTTCTGCAAGTGCATTACCTCACACTTTACTAGGTTGAATTTCATTTGCCGCTGCCCTGTCCACCTCATCAGTCTTTGATAACTTCCTGGAGTTTACAGCTATCTTCCTAACTATTCACCACTCTACCAATTTTCTTGTCATCAGCAAACTTATCACAGAATCATACAGTACAGTCAAGGCGCTTTGGTCCATTGAGTCTGTATCACAAAACTATACTAAATCTACACTTTCCAGCAGTAGGGCCATAGGTCTTGAATGATGGTCACCCAGCTCATCTACCCTTCCAGGCATTGCAGACACTCGTCACTCTCTGAGTGAAAAAGAATTTCCTCAAATTTCCTCTAAATCTCCTATGTACCACTTGTAAAAGTGTGTCCCCTTCTTACTGATCCTTCAACTAAGGATAACAGCTTGATTATAATCCTTACATTTAATTCCACATCATTAATGCACATCACAACCTTGAGTTCTGTGGAACAGAGTTGAATCAAACCTCCAGCCACAGCAACATCCCTCTCCTATCACTCGCTGCTTCCCGTCTCTCAGCAATCTTGGATCCTTTGGGCTCTCATTTTCTTGAGAGCCACGAGGGATCTTATCAAAACCTTACTGAAGTACATTTAGACCATATCAAATTAATTACCCTAATCACACAAGTGGTAACATCTACCATCAACATTTTTTTCTATAGACAGTGTTTTCAGATTCTCAGTTGAAACAAACTCTAATCATCTAAAAGTGGACGCAGAGATTGTGTGCTCAATTCTGGAGTGAAGCTTGAACCCACAAAATTGCGATTCCGACAAGGGTGTTGCCATGGCTGCGATTCAGAAGGAAAAATGAGCAAATTTAGAACAATCCTTAATTCAGGAAAGTTGCAGTTACATAGCAGAAACAATGTGCTGTTCTCACGTGCACAGCAGGAACAGAACAGGATCCTTTTATCACCCAAATAAAATTATATAGCAGTTGTATGTAAAATCATGAATAAGCCTTCTCATGACATTGTCCAATGCCACACTACCCCAGAAGTCACATCACTTGCATGTTGTTAAATTAGAATGGTGCAGGTTATAAAGTTTCAAAAACTCAAAGCACTTAAGAGATCTCAACATTTCCTTGTTGAAGTGCCCCAAAATTAAACTATTGACTAAGCAGTAAAGTCAAATAAATGATCGACAGTGAGAATTTGCCAATTTCTTAAGTATGCTGGCAACGATCTCTGCAAGTTCATTAATTTCAACAAGTTTGAAATGTGAGTACATTTGTTTGGGAAAAAAAAATCTCACTGGACACAACCCAAATGTTTGTAGTAAAACTAAGAACCAACCAAGTTATGGAATGGGTAGATAAGTGGCAGATGAGGTTCACTGCACAGAAGTGAGAAATGATGTACGTTGGTAGTAAGGACACTGCTTTTCAATGTAAAATAGGGGGTATAGTTCTAAGAGGGATTTAGGAGCCAAGGGACCTGGGTGTACATGCGCACAAATCCATGAAAAGTGGCGGGAGGTGTAGAGAGAGCAGCAAGAATGCAATATCCTCTGCTTTATTAATATCATCTGCAAACATGGCAACACCGACGATACTCTGCTCTACCTACCCATCACCACTCTCAAATCTCACTAACTTTGTTGTCCAACAGCCAGTTCTGGATTTTCCCATGCTCATCAACGTTGGCCACTGCAGATAACTCACACGAATACAAGAACAAGGAGGTAGCGCTGAACTGTATATACACATTTAAGACCTCAACTGCAGTGCTGTGTACAGTTCTGGGTGTTACATTACAGGGAGGATGTGAACACATTACATACCCCCAGTGGCCTAATGGTTAAGGCATTGGCCTCTGAATCTAGTGACTGTGGATTCAAGTCCTGTCTGGGGTGAAGTGAGTTTTGCCCTGAAATATTCTGAAATGTATTCGTCACAGGGAAGTTTTAGAGAGCTTCTTGTGGCACATCTCTACCTCTGAGCTCGGTTCATGTCCCACCCGTTCTAGAGGTATGTAATAACATCTCTGAATGGGAAGATTAGAAAACAGCTTTTGGAGAGAATGCAAAAGTGGTCTACAACAATGATTCCAGGGATGAGAAAACTTCAGTTGTGTGGATATGTTGAATAGGTTGCAACTGTTATCTGGAGAGAAGGCTAAGGGGAGCTCTGATTGAGCTTTTCAAAACGATGAGCAGGCTGGATAGAGTAAATAGGGTGAAGCTGTTCCCACTCATAAAAGGAAGAAGAACATGAGGAAACAGATTTAAAGTGACCTGAAAAAGAAGAAAGGGTGATGGGAGTAAAAACATTTTCATTCAGTGAGTACTAAGGATGTGGAATGCACTGCCTGGAAGTGTGATGGAGGCAGCTTCAACAGTGTACTGGATAATTATTGGGATAAAAATAAGGTGCAAGAATATAGGGAGAAAGCAGAAGATTAGCACTGGGTAATGATGCTCATCTGACGAGTCGGTGCAGGCATTATGGGCTGAATGGTCACTTTTGGTGCTATAACACTTCCATGATTCTGTGAACCACAATGATATTTTAGCCCTCTCTTACTTCCCAAATCCCATGAATCAAGTGCAAATACTATTATGAAAAATTGAGTTTGCTGTATCATAAATTCACCCTAAATATTGAGTCAATCTTCAGTATATGTTTGATATAGTCACCAACCCAATAATGGGTTAATCAGATTGCTGATTAACCCATCATTGTTCTTCAAATTAATTTACTTTATGCTTTTGAGATGTTTCTGAATGTTGTGTGGTAAAACTTGAAGCACAAAAAGTGTAGAGAGTTAAGGAAGTTTAGGGAGACAGTTTTAGCACCATTAACCTGGGGTCCTCTATGGATGTAGTATTTGTCTTTCTCTTTTTCTAATTTATGTGCTATACCTTCACAACATCATCTGCAAATATGGCAACACCAATGATACACTGCTCTACCTACTCATCACCTCTCTCAACTCCCACTTCCTTTGTTGTCCAACAGCCAGTTCTGGATTTTCCCATGCTCATCATCAATATTGGCCCCTTCAGATAACTCTCACCAACTCCATTCCCTTCAGTCACAACTTGAACAAAGTTTCTAGCCAAATATCCTCTTCCCTGTCTTGGTTGCCCTTCTCACCACGAGTCTTTACGATCTGAAATATTTAATTGTCAGTCTGGGCGCATGACCAGCAGCTTGTAGTTACTGCTAACATGTCATAATTTTTTACTTTAAAAATTCCACTGATTTCTCTTGTAAGAAATTATTAATATTTATTCATCACTTGTAATGCCACATCATTATATGACCACATTCTCCAGAGGAATTCCCAGTGACTGAGGCAAAGGCAAGATAGAGATTTCCAGACAGCATCAATAAAAAGATCTGAAGTAGATCTCAGGAAAGAAGCTAAAGTACAACTAATGATTCTGTGACTAACTTACTGAGGTGAGGGATCCTGTTTTAGGATTAAATATTGATCAATATTATGCTATCTCAGACCTTTGTGGTTATGGTCTTTAAACATCACTTGATGTTGTTTTATGTATGTTCATGGGGAATGGACTGGGACCACAGTCAATTTTGAGGATTGGGTACCTTTCATTAATCACTTTCATATATTTAGACTTCTGGCTTAACATTTCACTTTTAAATAATCCATCATCACCGTCCTCATTTTTTTCTCTTTCCACTCCAAATCAATCATCTGAGAGGAGATAGGGACACCATAAAGAAGACACATTCACCTTCAGCTGTGGAATCCAGGAAATTCCCAACTCCACCAAAAAAGTACTTGATCAGAATTATTTGCTGAACTGTTTAACAGTGCCATTGGCTTATTTGCAATTTCAAACATTGCTACCAACTAACTCAAGTTCACAACTCAAAGCAACGAAGAATGTGAAAAACACATTGACAAGGGTGTTGACAGGAGTGCCAGTCCACAGCCATGGAAAGAAACCTTGAGAAATTAAAAATTAAGTAGAATATACTGGTCACTTTATAAATAGTTATAAACACAGGATCACTCATCACCTGTAAATGTATACTTTTCATCAGAAATTAAAGCTAAAAGCTAGACATACATTTGATGAGATTATTTACGGATAGCAGAGATAGAATGGAGACATTTGGCCAGGTTGCCTAATCATCTAATCTCCTCAATGTAAGGGAGTGCGCATCACAAATAGCAAGCACAATGCTAGAGTTGAGGAGAAACTTGTAAATAACTTGGCATCACCTTTGGGGTCCTGGATAGTGATATGGGAGGATTTAGTGTGAAATGAGTTAAATGGGAGAGGTGTTGCAGCTGCTGTGTTTGCACAGGAAGGTAAGAAGGAAAAGAGAGCTGCAAATATGGTGGAATAGTGCAAAGTATATCCAGGAGAGACGAGTCCCTAGGGATTGTTTCATGCAAACTTCAAATTTAATATGCAGTATTTGCTGCCCCAAAATGGAACGTCCTCCACACTAAAGAGAACAAAAGTAGAGTAGGTAATTCATTTGAGCACTTTGCCCTTCTCTTAATCCTGGCCCTGCTTTTCCAGCAACAAGTGATATTATTTTCCTGTGCAATTCCCACTCTGGCCTTGCTTCCTATATTGTTCTAAGCAGAAACGTCATACATTTCAGCAACATGATTTAGTACTGTACAATAACTGGGACCATAGCTGTAAAGTCGGAGGGTTGGCCCCATTTCCTTAAGGGCAATCAGTTTTATTATACTAGTTAGCCTCTCTTTATTCAGAAATGGAGGATTAACTTTTGGAGCTGTGATCCAGTGCCAACAGGAGGGATCTCCTGACACCTGCAATGCTGGCCTTTTCTCTCCTTTTCACTGGCAGTTTCTGTTTTGGTTTCAAATTTCTATATTGAGGAGGTTTCTCTTCCTCCATTTCTGAATGTTTCTGTTCACATGGACATGTCCAATGCCCTTTTACCCTCAGGTAATAATTATTTTTAGTTCCTTTGATGTTTCTCCATTAACTAAGAATATCACTGACAGATTTCTGGTCATCTGTGTACAGGTTACTCAAGCTATGACCTCACTTAAGTATCACTTGTTCCCCACTTAATCTTTTCTCTGAAATCTTTTGAAAATTTTCAAAAAAAAAACTTACTTTTACATCAAGGAGAGGGGATCCAAATTTGCAATAATGTGCCCTGAAACCTCTGGTGAAAAGAAGAAGTCATGACTTGTTTAAGATAGTTGCTTGAATACGAGGAACATTAAGGGATGTGTTTAGCAAAATGAATCCAATTGGAGAATGGCTGACACAAAAAGAAACATCAGTGTAAACTTGACAAATTAAATTGATTGTTCCTGTGCACTGATGGTTCTATGAGCGACAGGAACTACTACAGTGGTTCACTGATCAGTACACTTCATTGTTTGTTTTCCCACTATAATTCTATATTGTTCAAAAATATGAGCACTTTGTAGTTTGACAGAACAAACCACATTAGTTTATACAGGTTTAAACAAAATTACTTTTATTTTCATAGCATCTTTAACCAAATAAAAAGATGCCTAAGTGCTTCAAAGAGGCATTGTAAAATCAAACATGACAGAGTTACATGAGGAGCTACAACAGCAGATGACGAAAAGCGCAGTCAAACTTGCTTATAAAAAGAATCTTGGAGCAGGAAAGCATGGTGGAGACATGGAAAGGTATAGCAAGGGAATTCCAAAATCAGAAATATTTTCTCAAGTCGAGAATCAGATTTTTTTCATTCTTGTCATATTTTTTCACTTTTTTCTCTATTGCCCATGTTGTTCCAGGCGTGTGAAAATTCTGCCTATTGATACCAACAACACAAATGAGCAATGGAAACAAATTTTAAAATCTGTCAAAGAGGGAGAGGGCAAAGAAATCAGGTGAAAAGAGATCAAGAAATTGGTATTACAACTTCAGTGTTGCAAAAGACAGAAGAAAACAGCAGCAGTAAGGAAGGTGACTTCTTGAAAAGCTCTGATGAAAGAAGGTAAAGATGAAAGGAGCATGTTGAAGAGCCCTTTGCAAAAAATGAAAAATCTAAAATAATTGAGCTAGAAGTAGTGAGCAACTTCGACATCGATTTGATTGAACCAAAAATACGAGGACATGAGATGAAATCCAGGGAGATGAGATGAGATCCAGGGAATGAAATATAAACTGGAAAATCACCTGGTGTAGATGAAACACCTGCAGATTGAACCAGAAATATGAGAAAGAACACAACAATGTTTACTGAGTTGTGCAAAGGTATTTCCATATTAGGAGAATGGCCAGAAAACTCAATTCAGATAAATAATGATCACCCGAAGAAACCAACAGTATGCATACATTCCGACTTTTGTCCAACTCATCTGATTGCTCATGTATCAAAGGTTGTGCTGAGAATTGTAAGAAAGATATAGGGTTGGAAGATGTAGGATTGCCCTTTGCAAAGTGTCAGTCAAAGAATTAGGGCTACAATGTAATAGTTTGATTTTCAATACGTGGTGACAAAGCTAACCTTAATATCTAATCTTCTCCCTGATCACTCTTCAGGTTCGGATCTTAACAGTGGCTCCAGGAACGTTAGGTCATTAGTGTATTCCAGTTGTGGCCAAACCAGAATTAAATACAATTCCAGCATAACTGTCTTGCTCTTGTATCTTATGCTTTGTCTAAGACAGACAAGTTTCCTGTATGCCTTCTTAATCGCCTCAACTACCTGCCCTGCTACCTTCAGGGATCTGTGGATATGAACATTAAGTAGTATTGCATTGCTTTTGCTTCATTTCTAAGCCATCTCTCTCTCTCTCTCTCTCTCTCTCCATCCTTTGCCAAATGCCTGACTACATACTACAGAGCATTTTATATATATTCACAGATTAAGAGTCTGAAAGTAGATTTATCTTCTGCATTTCAACCAATATTTTCTGAGCTCCCATCAATTCTAAGCAAGGGTCACTCAACCCGAAATGTTAACACTACTTTCTCTCCACAGATGCTGCCAGAGCTGCTGAACTACTCCAGCAACTTGTTTTTGTTTCCAATTTACAGCATTTGCAGTTCTTTCGATTTTTATTTATACATTATTCTAGCTGGTTAGACAATTAGATCTTCAGAATTTAAATTGCAAATACCAAAGTTATATGTTGCTCAGAAAGTTAACCTGAATGACATAAAGGATTGCAGGATGCATTAGATAAACTTAACCCTTAACTGCTAATTATAAAGGCCTGTGATATTTGTCAGAAAAACAGCAGAATAGAGCTTTGAGAGCCCAAACCAAGGCCAGAAAAATTAGTTTAAGTGTGTTTTAAAACATTTTATTGACAATTTGACATTTATGATGTGCTGCCTGACTGTTAGATTCAAGTTATCATACACGGGTTTACAGTATCTAAAGCTTTTCAGCTGTTAGAAATCCCTCAGTAGTAACATCTAGAAAAATTTGCATAATGTTGTCATTAGCATGCTGTGACATACATAGTAGACTTTAAATGGCTAATGTGGGAATAGTGATAATTGAATGTTTTCATATTAAAAGTATTTTACGGTTCATTTATCGGAGGAACATTTCTGACAGCTTGACAGTTTTCTCATTCTTAATCTGTAACCAAACCATTGTGACTAATCAGAATATAAACCAATGGACTTTCAATGTGAATCCCTGATTTATTAGAGTAAGAACCAACCTAAGTGATAAGGGAATATAAACAAAACTTGCATTATTCACATTTTAAAATCCAAATTAATTTGATGTGTATCATAACAAAATTAGAAATCAACTCCACAGCATGGGACTGCAAACTCTCGCTCATAAATCCAAGTCACAGGTCTCAGTCCCCTAGTTGTCTAGCACTGATCCACCAGCCTCAATTGTTATCATTTGGTAGTGTTGATCGTTTGATGGCCGTGACAGTGAAGCACACTAACCTATGGGAGACATACACAAACACTACTAGTATAGCAATAGAACATGAAACAGAACAGAATATGCCTCTTGTTAGTTCATGACACCAATGGAAGATCGTTTTTTTCACCAACTGGATGTCATAAATAGGTAGCAACTTGGGATAACTGTCTGAAGACCTGTTTGATCCTTAACATGACAGCAGAAAGGACAGAAGGTACTGGGGTACCAATAAAGCTTACAGATTTAGAATAAGCAAATACAAGCAATGTCTAATCTTGAACTTGAAGCCCTTTGAACCCGCAACACAAGCTCCATAGCCAAGAAAGCCCAGCAGCATCTCTACTTTCTGCGCAGGCTGAGGAAATCCCACCTCCCAACCCCCCATCCTCACCACATTCTATAGAGGGTTCATTGAGTGTACTCTGAGCTGCTGCATCACTGCTTGGTTCGGAAAATGTACCGTCACGAATCATAAGACCTAACAATGGATAGTGAGGACAGCTGAGATAATCATCGGGGTCTCTCTCCCCTCCATTACAGACATTTACATGACACGCTGCATTCAAAAGACTAAGAGCATCATGGAAGAGCCTACATGTCCCTCACTCAAACTCTTCTCTCTCCTGCCATCTGACAGAAGATACCGGAGCATTCAGGCTCTCACAGTCAGACTGTGCAACAGTTTGTTCCCCCAGGCCATCAGGCTCCTTAACACAGTATGGTCGGACTCTTTCCCATCTGAAACTCTTTGCACAAATTATTTATCATTTTTCTATTCCACTGTAGCCTGCGTGTTTTGTACTACTTATGCACTTTATGCAGTGTACGATTGTGTAGTTTCTGCTTTCCATGTAACACACTCTGTCCTGGAGGAATGCTGTCTCCTTTTTTTACTGTATCACATGTATATGGTAGAAATGACAAAATAAAAGCTACTATACTCTGTTCCAACTAATGACATTACTAATATATTTTGAGGGAGCAGAAGTGGTGAACAGAATTTTCCAGTGGTATTCAATTTTATTTTATGGTGTGAACAACACTATCGTCTCTTAAATTTGCTATACAGATGTCGGTAACGAAATGGGAGGAGAAAATGGGTATTGTATAGATATGATTGCAGGCAACGAGAAAGAAAAATAATCAAGCAAGAGGACAGAAGTACACGACAGCTGCATGTATTGATGAACTTCTATTTTACTTGGCAGGCTCCTTCCATTAAGAATGGAAATTCCCCATCAAACACTTCAATGAAGCTGAGAAAAGGAAATATTCAACTGACCGGTACTGAATTCTCTCATCTTGAGAGAAATTAAAACATATCATCTTACCTCCCAAAAAATAACATTCAAAGATGGCCAAGTAGCCCAACACAGTTGGAACAATAAGGAAGAAATAGAGTTGCTTGCCAATTTCTAAGAACGCTACTGTATTTTATCCTGCTCAGTTTTGGAGTCAAAGAACAAAGAAAATTTACAGCCCAAGAACAGGCCCTTCAGCCCTCCAAGCCTGAGCTGATCCAAATGTACTGTCTAAACCTATTGTCAATTCCTAAGCATTTGTATCCCCTTCTGCTCCCCACCTACTCATGCATCTGTCCAGACGTATCTTAAATGAATATTCCATGCCTGCCTCTACCACCTCTGCTGGCAACGCGTTCCAAACGCCCACCACCTTCTGTGTGAAGTACTTGCCGCGTGTATCCCCCTTAAACTTTCCACCTCTCACCTTGAAAGCATGACCTCTCGTTACTGAATCCTTCACCCTGGGAAAAAGCTTGTCTCTATCCACCCTGTCTATACCCTTCATGATTTTGTAAACCTCCATCAGGTCACCCCTCAATCTCCTTTTTCCTAGTGAAAATAAACCTAAGCTACTCAACCTCTCTTCATAGCTAGCACTAATTTCTGATGAAGGGCTCCTGCCCAAAACGTCGATTTTCCTGTTCCTCGGAAGCTGCCGGACCGGTTGTGCTTTTCCGGCACCATTCTAATCTTGACCCCGACGTCCTCCCCACTCGCTGGGGAGCAACTGCCAATCCACACAATTGTGGCCGAGTCGAGCATTGTTGAACTTTAGATTGCCCACGAAGGAAGTCCCAGTGCTCATGCCCAGTCTTTGGATAATTTGTAATTATTTACAAAATTAAGAGCAGCACAGTGACTCTGTGGTTGGCACCACTGCCCCTCAGCACCAGATTCCAGGCAGGGGTTACTGCCTGTGTGGCGTTTGCACATTCTCCTTGTCTGCACGTGGGTGTTCTCGGAGTGCTCTAGGTTCCTCCCACAGTCCAAATAGTTGGATTGGCCATGCTAAATTTGTTTAGGGATGTGCAGGTTATGTGTATTAGCCATGGGAAATGCAGGGTTACAAGGATAGGGTAGAGGTGGGACTCTGGTTGGGATGCATTTCGGAGGGGCGGTGTGGACTTGCCAGGCCAAATGGCCTATGTCCACACCGTAGGGATTCTATGATTCTGTGAAAGATGTCACACTCAGGCCACTGAGAAATCCCATTTTCAACATTCTTCTCTTACATGACAAGCACTGAACTATTACCCTCCAAGTTCCGTTGGTCAACCAATTACATACACAGCACCCGCCTTTCCAAAAGCATAGTAATCAAAGAGTTTACTGAAATTCTAGTACATCACATCCACTGCCACATATATTCCTAGCAAGTTCCTTTGTGATAATGTCAAATAAAGCAAGTTAGTTACCAGAATCTTCCTTTCCTCTGCTAACATTTAGCTATCTTTCACGGCACTCTATGACATGAATAGATTTTTCCAAAACTTTATACACAATGGAAGCAAACTCACTTGACCAATATCTGTTGGTTCACTTTTGCCACTTCTTTTAAAAACAACAGGAACATTTATGTTTCCTCAGTCCATGGTCACCATTCTAGCATTCAGTGACATTTTGCAATTTCCAAGATTCTATGTCATTATGGAATATTTTTGTCAGTTTTTTTCCTGCAATTTTGTAACTCCTTCCCTTATTTTCTTAAATCCTCACAAATGCATTTACAAAATGATCCAACATAGCAACCGGAGACATTCTTCACAATTTCAATTTCAAATTTGAATTTTCTCAGAATTATTTTTCATCTTCATGACTGAAATGGTCTACTTTGGTAAGAAAAGCTTGGGTTGATGGAGTTCTTCCTCGTAGCTTAACATAGATGGCAATATCCATCCACCTTTATTGGAGATGAACCCATCTTACATGTACATAGGATGTTTTTCTATTGCAGAGGCACTAAGGCACTCCTCAAGTATATTATCAAACAAAATTTTCCACCAAGCAACATAAGATATAACAGCAGATGATGAAAAGTCTTGATCAAAGGGGTAGATTTTACGAGTGTTTTAAAGGGGGGAAAAAGGAGTATAAGTAGTTGTTTGTAGAACAGAATTTGAGATTTGCTTAAAAAAAGACATATTTGCCAAATCCTGTGTCTTGGAGTCATCAGCAGGTGTATTCACAGATTCCAGGTATGTTACTTCTTTCCATCCAGTCCATTCTACTTATTGCTCACAAAGGTATCTCCTCCACATTGGAGCGATAAAACATGGACTGCGTGACTGCAATGCAAAACACTCCACTTTTTCTAAGATGAATCCTGACCTTCCAGTCACTTGCCATTTTGTAAATCATCCAGCTGTCATGGTAAGATTTCTGTCCTAGGCTTGCTGCAGTGTTCCAGCAAAGCCCATTGCAAGCTAGAGGAACAATACCTCGTTTTCTGCCTCGGCACTTGACAGCTTTCAGAACGGAACATTAAGTTCAACAACTTCAGAACATAAAGACTGTCCTCCATTTTGATTACACGCTCATTCCTCCCAGTATTTTGTTTGCATGGGCTTGCTTTCAGTGACCTGCAATTAACACCTACCATTAACACCTATTTTGCATTTACGTCACTCCTCTACAACCATTAGCACTTCTGTTGCCTTTTGCTTTGGGCATCCTCACAATCTATTTCACTTGCTCCTCCTCTCCTTTGTTAACAGCATAAAAAGTATCACTTATCAGCCTTCTACAGCTCCAATGAAGAGGCATATTGGACTTGAAACATTAATTCTGTTTCTCTCTCCACAGATGCCGCCAGATTTGCTGAGTATCCGCAGCACTTTGTTTTTATTTCATTCTACGCTCACTTTGGTAAGTTCGATCCAGTTCAGCAAACACGTCTGATGGCTGATAAAGCCAGAATACAGAATTCAACTTAATTGTCAATTCTCTAAATACTTTAATTATGAACCTATGAGGTCCATCAGAGTCATACGCAGGGTAGCAGACCCTTCAGACCAACTAGTCCATGCAGAGATTAAATCACTGATCCCACGACATGCACCCATCTTGATATCTAAAATTCTTCCTCTCAACTCCCTCCATTCCATTTACTTGCAAAGGGGAAGGTTACAATGCCAATGGCAATCTCTGAAACCTCTCACAGTCATTTTTCATTTGTGAACCTGAACTGACTTTTGAAATGCAGTTTGATTACAGGTGTTACAAGATAGAAGACACTCTCCCTCAGACACCTGAACAGTCACATTCAAATATGGACAACAAATGATAATCAACTTCACCTGAGTTTTCACCTCTATGTCCAGGACGGTTAACAACACAATCTGTTTCAAAGACTAGTCAAGTTTGTATTTCGTAGAGTTAAACCACCTGAAATTTGTACATATGTGCATGCCTGTTATTTACAGCTGTTGTATACTGTTAACTACTAAGACCCACTCTTAGCAGATTTAAATGCTAGCGATTTTTGAGAAGATTTATAGCTCAGGTTGATGATAAGTATGTAAGTTAGCTCGCTGAGCTGAAAAGGTTTGGTTTCAGATGTTTCGTCACCATACTAGATAACATCATCAGTGAGAGTCTCCAGTAAAGTGATGGTGGTATGTTCCCCCCCCCCCCCCCCCCTCTCTATTTATAGGTCTTGGTTTCATAAGGTGGGTGATGTCATTTCCGGTTGTGTGTTTTTTTTTCCCAAGGGAAGGTAGATAGGATATGCTTAGAGTATTCTGGTTAGGATGCCATGCCTCTAAGAATTCTCGTGCGTGTCTTTGTTTCACAAAAATCTAATGGTCCCCAAGATCTACTGGTCACTAATGATTCCTTTGAAAATACTCAATCTATAGCCATCTTATATTTCTACTTTTATATCAATTTTGCCATCTAAGATCTGAACCTTTGAACAATTACATTACCATTAAGAATATGTTGCGTACATCAGTTCACCACCTATATGCTCCTGTCATTCCAATCTCTTAAAGCCCTTTCAAAATAGAAATGACTGGAGAAACTCAGCATGTCTGGCAGCATTGAAGAAAGCAGAGTTAGTGTTTCGAGTCCGGCGACTCTTCATCAGAACTGTTAGCAGCTACGAAGAAGTGGTACTTATGCTGAATTCGAAATGTGTGTGTGAGAGATAATGAACAGCAGGCCAGGCCAGGCAAGAATAGAAGAGAAGCTGAATACAAGTTTATATAAGCTAATAGTGAGAAAATGGGTAAGCTGTGCTGAATGCAATCTCTATAATGTGATAATGGGCCTCAGAGTACATGGGAATGGGTGACTATGCTAAAAGCTACCTATATCATAACAGGACCAGGTGTGGGGGTGGGTAAAAAACTTAAAAGGACGGAATCAGGCTCTAAAGTTATTGACCTTGATGTTGAGTCCTAGAGGCCGCAGGGTCCCCAAGTGAAAATGAGATGTTGTTTCTCGAGCTTGCACTGAGGCTCACTGGAACACCGCAGCAGGCCTGCGACAGAAATGTTGGCAATGGGAACACAGTGGCATGTTGAATATACTTGGCAAGCAATTGGTAGCTCCAGGTCAGCTTTGCAGACAGAACAAAAGTGTTCTGCAAAGTGGTCACCCAGCCCGTTTTTCATTTTCCCAATGTAGAGGAGACCAAACTGAACAACGAATACAGTAGATTAGATTTAGTGAAGTGCAAGTATATCGTTGCTTCACCTGGATGGTATGTCTGAGGCCTTGGATGGAGAGGAGGGAGAAGGTAACCAGGCAGGAATTACACCTTCTGTGATTGTAATAAGGAGCCATGCAAGTATGAGGAAATGATGGGAATGGAGGAGGAGTGGACCAAAGTGTCCTAAAGGGAACAGTCCCTGAAAAATGCTGACAAGTGAAGGGAGGGAAATGTGTTTGGTAATGGCATCACAATGAAGATGATGGGAATGGTGGCTTACAAATCTTTGGATATGGAAGCTGGTGGAGTGGTGAGGACCTGAAGTACACCATCATTGTTATGGACGGAAGGAAAAGGTGAGGGCTGAAGTGCAGGAGATGGGTCGAACACTGAGAGCCTTGTCAACCACAATGGCACGGAATCTGCAGTTGAGGAAGAAGGTGGGCAATTCTGAGGCCTCCTGCAGAAGGTGGCATCATCCAAACAGATATGGCAGTGATGGAGAAACTGGGAGAATGGGATGAAGTCCTTACAGGCAGCAGGGTGAGAGGATGGATAGTCCAGGGAACTGTGGGAGTCAATAGGTTGTAATATATATTCCTGGCCAGCCTATCCCCAGAAATTGAAACAGAGATCTCGAAGAAGGGAAGGGAGGATTCAGACATGGACCAGTAAAACTGAGAGCGGGGTAGACATTGGAAGCAAAATCCATAAATTTTTCCAATTCCGAATGAGAGGAGGAAGCAGCACCAATGATGTCGTTAATGTACCAGAGAAACAGTTGTGGGTGGGGGCCTGATTAGGATTGTAACAAGGAATTTTCCACGAATCCCACAAAGAAACAGAGCCACTTGGGCCCCTTGCAAGTTCCCATGGCCACACCTTTGACCTGAAGAAAGGGAGAGGAGTTAAAGGAGATGTTGCTCAAAAGTGAGGACAAGATAAAGCTCTTTATTTTGTTCTAACAACCTGACATAATTTTCAAGCTAATAACTGCTACAGCCCTAGTAATAAAATCTTTAAATATAAATAAACAGACTAATCTCTTGCCCTAGCTAGAAAGGCAAATAGATCACTGCTGTCTAAAGAATAGGTTAAAATGTCAAAGCAATCATCAATGCAGCTTTTTTAAAGTGGAGGGATATGAAAGGCCAAATTATAGTGCAACATTTGATCATCATACACTTTAGGATCATAAAAAGAAAATTGACTACATTGAATTAGTTCTTTTGACAAAAACATGAACATCAACTCACACCTGAGAAAAATAACTAAGACTCTACAGAAAAAGCTTGCTGACAATCAGACGTTGAGTGTCTTTGAACAAGGGGTTCCTCCCTAGGAAATTGATAAATAAACCCAGCTCCCCACATTGTGAGGTCCCCATCAATCACTGTCGATACTGGCAATGGTAGGATGAAGCTCTTTATGAATAAATTCTCTTAAGAGCCTCAGGTGACAACAGGAAGGGAAGATGTTAATTATGGTGGAGGATGAAAAACAGCAGCACCCTCCCACTTTTTCCTTCACCAAACTCTCAGAATGGAAGGGCATTATCTTGTGCCAATTCATGAGTTACCCAGATCATTTCAATGAGAGTAGAGACAAGATCAGCTCCATTATTGTATCCTCTTGTATGTGTTCTACCTTACCATTCATAATACGTCCTAACCAAGAGTGGCTTTTTTGTTTCCACTTACAGGAGTCATTTGTAAACATCTAATGCAGGAAAATTAGTTATAAACAAGCATGTAGTGATACTAATCATACAAGGTCATCTCCCATCTGGACATCCATTTCAATCCCTTATTAATTTGCCTGAGGCTATTAGGGCCAGCTTCACACCCATGACAAATCTAATCTGAGGATCAGGTAACAGCACAGAATTGGCAAACTCCCCATTGTCCCCCTCCAAAATTAAACTAGAAATAAT
Source organism: Chiloscyllium plagiosum (assembly GCF_004010195.1). NCBI lineage: Eukaryota > Metazoa > Chordata > Chondrichthyes > Orectolobiformes > Hemiscylliidae > Chiloscyllium > Chiloscyllium plagiosum. The sequence continues at coordinate 52,247,674 of NC_057721.1, forward strand.
CACAGCATCAATTTAGTAAAATACTGATCAAATCTTCCTTGATGTTGAAGATGGTGAGGTAATACCACATATAGTCCTCAAATAAAGAAGGATGCCACCTCATCATTCACGTGTCAGCAGTGACTGAACCAGAGTCCCATACACTTTAGTACCACGACAATACAGTCTTACACTTGACGATTCATCATAACTGAAATGCCTTTTGGCTTTGAATTCTGATGTTTCAAAATAAAATTGAGAGAACTCCATTACTATCAGTTCTATTCAGCCTTTTACTTTAACTCACATCACATAATCTTTGACATCCAATATTACTTTCTCAGAATATGCCCAAAATTTGACTAGTAGCATTTTCCCTTCAGTAAGTACATTGAAAACCATTAATGAAACAATTTTCATGTAGTTTCTTCCTGATGATCATTACTATTTTGACAGTTATTGATATATTAGTTCTGTTTTATTGAACTGTTTCCAATTTAATGGGAACCACCATACCCTCCATGTCCAAGAACCCCCTCCTCCAAAGTTTTCAGCCCTGAAATTGATTTAATTTGAGTGGTCTTTCAAATTAGATTCAAAAACAAAGCCAAACAATAAAACAATAAATTAGAATCCACTTTTAGGGCAATTGTTTTGCATAATAATATTAGTCCACTTTGTGAGCTTAGCAGCAAATAAATAATGCTAGTCGTTCCTTACACTTTCAAGCTTTCTTATTCTGGAAATTGAAGTCATCAAAAATCCCCAAAATCATAGGACACTTTAGATTATCATGAACAGGGTTAACAACTATGTATCTCTTCAACCAATCACACTGAGTAACCTTCACAAAGCCATGCAAAACCAAAATCAGGAAGTGTCTATTAGAATATTTAATTCAACATCAGACAATGTATCGACAGCAAGGTAAACAGGGGTAAAAAAAATACAGGATTAAGAGGGATGTGTTGTATTTTTACAAATCCCTAAAAACAGTAAAAATTTGAAGGAATGAGACTCAATAGGTACTTACAAAGGGAGAGGCTGAAATATCAGAAACACATTTTCAGAAAAGTTCATGTACACAATCATAATGGATAAATATTACATTCCATAAATATTAGTTCTCTTTAGGGTCATAGAGATAATTCAGCAGTAATTATAACTTAGCAGTTTCATTAAAAACAATTTCTATCTCATTCAATATGATGTAACTTTAAGGTTCTTATAGTGAGACAGAGAGCATAAAACTGGACATTTATGTCAATCACGCTAATTCAAAAGACTGACGTCTGCAGGAATTTCAATTGTGTACTCATTGAAGAGGCAAGAAATTACTGACAACAAATTCTAGATTATGTGCAGACAACAATTTCACAGTTGTAATGACAGCTAGCACTAACAGTTTTTACAACTGCAACATTCGGGCTAAGAAATCCACATCCATTTATGTTTTATGTTTTTACATAATCTTAACTCAATAAATAACACTGAACAAGTATTCCATCATTTGCCTTACTCAAAGAAATCCCATTAAAACATAAGGCACCACATCACACATTAGGTAACACAAAAGCTTTGACCATCACGGTGTGATGCCCTGATCCTAAAGTACACTTCTTTTTTAATTTCTAACTTTCTAATCACTTAAAAAAAAATTTACAAATTGGAGTGTGTTATGCATTTCCAAAGTAATGTGTTGAGAAATGATCCCCACTAATCCTACCATGACAAAAAATTAAAGATTTTGGGAAGTACACAGAATTCCTCAATTTAACTGAACTTTACACCCACGTTGGCAGACCAGGTTTCTATACCAAGTAAGAATTACTATTCATTACTAATAGGCAATCATCTCTACTGATAAACAATTACAAACCATCTGCATAAACTGCAAGTTAAATCTTGAACCCGCCATTCCACCATCAAAAACTTCCCTTTACACTGATACAGACAGGAGAGCTAAAAACACAGGCGTTACAGGTGAAAGAGTGGGAAAGCAGTTCAGTTGTCCCACTTCACAGGATATGCTGAGATGATTCTTGGGCTGATTGGATTACTGCTTCTTGATCTTCCTTCACTGGATGCTTTCACTTGTTTGCAGGAGACACAGGGTAACTGGTTCACACTTACAAAGGTCTCTTATTAGTTAAATATCACAGTTTACAGGAATTGCTGAATGAAAAATAAATTGCTTTTCTTCAGGCTTAAAGTCCTTTTTACAACAGAGAACAGACAGAACTGTCGGGACCGAAAGTCTTCTCACTATTTCGTTTACAACTCCAAGTTGTTCAGCTACCTGGGAGCCAATCACATAGCTGTTGGTAGGCAAAAGGCTTTTATTGTAAATAACTGGACACAAGTCTACAGACCAATCAGCTACTTGATGCTGGCTGAATTTCAATTTGTACACAGCACTTAGCTCTAGCACATCTCCAAACCAGCTACTACTGTTTGAAAAAGCTACTCTGCAAACAGCAATTTAAAAAAAGTGTCAGGTTACTTCCTTTCAAAACTGCAATAATCCTTCTGCAATCTTTGGTACTTGAAACTTTTATTTTCCAATTTCAATCCACAATGTAAACTCCAGAAAAATAAAAAAACGAAGGGCTTACGCCCGAAATGTCGATTCTCCTGCTCCTTGGGTGCTGCCTGACTGGCTGTGCTTGTTTAGCACCACACTCTGACTCTGATCTCCAGCATCTGCAGTCCTCACTTTCTCCCAGTTGATTTTAACCCTACTGTGAAGTCTCTTCCAAGGATGCCTATCTTGAAGAAGTTCTCCTCCTCTCTCTCTACAAGGATCTCAGTGAATCTCTCTCTCCATTCCTGATGAAGGGCTTATGCCTTAAATGTCTATGTGTCTGTTCCTCAGATACTGCCTGACCTGCTGTGCTTTTCCAGCACCACACGCTCGACTCTGATCTCTAGCATCTGCAGTCCTCACTTTCTCCCAGAAAAATAAAATGACGTGGTTTTTAGAAGTGAAACATTTTTGACATTGTATTCATGAGAACACAAGGAACAGAATCTTACAAGGATCTTGAGCAACTAGTCTGGCAAGGTCCACCTTGATTCAGGGTCAGTGACCGATGCCATTTGCGAGAGGTCGCTCAGGCTCATTTTACTCTCCCTTCATGAGGTCAGTAATATTGCCTGGACAAATGGTTTCAGAAATATAATTGGTTTCCCCAAGTACAGTCCCATCAACTGCTCACACATGGAACTGGGAGAGCCCCATCACAAAACTACAAAATTCATCAACAGGAAGGAGTTTCATTTGATTGATCGGTGATCACCATTACCACTTCCCAGAAGCAGGAGTCCACTACTCTGACATCCTGCAGCACTCTCAAGTACTTTACAAATGTAAGGGTCCAGGAGCGTTTCAAGACTAGTTACTGTGGGACAACAGCCATTCACTGAGACACTGGGTGATGACACCATTGCACAACCTCCTGACGAATGCAGAGAGCGCAGGTTTAATGCTGTCTATGCTTTGACTAGGGTCATGGTAGAGCAGACAATAAGGGCTGCTAAAGATGCGATTCTTCTACTTGGACAGATCTGGGAAAGAGACCCTTCAGTATAGTCCCAGATAGATTGTCTCACACCATCCTGGCGTGCTTTGTCCTGCACAATTGGAGTTGGCAAGGAGGCAATGTCCTGAATGCTGAGAAACTTTGGTGGATATGACTGGGCCTCATGGTAAAACATTGTCCAAAAATTGTGATTCAACCTTGACTTCGCCTGAAAAAAAGGTGCAGCCCAGAAAATTCAAACAAGTAGCTTTTAAAGCATTACCAATGATGCAGTTGATATGGACCAGACCAAACCTTTTCAAAATACATTAAAAATATAGCCTGACCTCAACTTTTTTTTATTGTTAAAGGCAAGTGTAAGTTGTTGCGTTACAGATGTAATTCAATTGGTCAAACTACCAAGCTTGAAGCAATGCACACTTTATTCATACACTATAGTTAAAATACAAACAAAAGAAAGAAGAATTGGAATAACTGAACTCTATTGGAAATCTTAACAGAATAATACATTATTTAACTACTAAATAACACTGTTCCAATATAGTAACACCCCATAGATAACAATTGGCAAAGTCAAATTCAAATTCAATAAAATAGATTGTCTGACGTGCATTGTTTCTCTAGTCCAGAAGGAAAGAACATCAAGAGAAAACTGAGAAAGAGTGAGTGAAAGAGAGATAACTCAAGTGGGAAGATTGTAAAACAGCTTCCATATCTCAACAGCTCCTGAAAACTAAACTAAAATCCTGGTTCCATGGGAGCTTGACCCCACCTCTTCAGGCTGCTTCTCTTGTTCCAATTTAAAAAAAAACTAAGACCTAGCAAACTCTTTACTTTCTTGGCAGAAAACAGACCCCTCAGCCCTTCTGTCTCAACTTCTCTTCAGAGAGAAAAACACAGGAAAAATACACCTGTTAAAGCCATAGTACCACTACAAAGTAATGTGAAGAAATGCAAGTTCACTCTTCTTTACTAATACATTTAACATGAGCGTGACATGATATATTGAATTACATTTGTTTCATCTTCAAAAATTTAAAGATAGCCAGAACACATCAGCCAGCTACCATTCACTGTAATATTTGAGTATATTTTAAATTTGTTCTGGATCACTTGCAGCAAGCGTTCAGGCATTATTTCTACTATTGCCAATTGTGTACTGGTGATCAAAAAATTAAATTCAACAACATAAAAAAATTAAATTATACAGTACAATATCCATGTACTGAATAGTAAATTTTCTTCTAACTCTGCTGTTAAAAGTGATCAGTATATTGATACTATCTTGAGGTCTTAGATGATCCACTTTCATTACCGTTTTATTTACATAGCATTGCTAGTCTAACAGGTTTCTACCTTGCATCCCAGGAAATTCATTGTACTTTTAAAAGTCTATTATATACAGTAACAAAGATGCTGAGATGAGTCGAGGACTGCAATTAAATCTCAGAATTCTGCTGACATTGTGATGTGACATCAATAATTTTAAAATATAATTAATTAAAAATGATTCAATCCATTGTGGTAGAAGATAATTAAAAGAGGCAATTTTCTTCTAAGAACATTATAAATGGAAACATTTGTGAAAATAAACAATGCCTAATCGCAATCAAGACCACAAATGCACAGTAATAAGTATCAGACAGCAAGTTTCATTTTAATATTCAGGTGCAAATAGTGGTGACAAACCATGTACGCTTTGTCCTGATGGTTGTGACTTCATCTCAACCCCTAGATGGGTTTACAATCTCTTTTACGCAACATATTACATTTACTGCTGCAAGTAGTTCATTATAATACCAGCAATTTAAATGAAATGATTTGCCTTCACAGCAACTCATCCTTAATTAGTCAGTAGCATTTCAATTCCCGTGTCGAATCAGTTTTTATACAATGTTGGTACCAAAACGTAGCTGTTATTCAACAATATCTGGATAATAAAATATGGTGAACTGCTATCAAATTAAATCTCATTGTAAACCCAAATTGAAAAGTTTGTTCTAATTTGTAATCTTTTGCTCTCAGACGTATAACTACTTTCATAATTATCTAAAATATGACTGCTGTTTCTTGAATTCCATCATCCGAGTTAATACCTGGGGGGGGGGGGGGGGGTTTATGGCCATAATCTCTTTTAAATAAACCAGAAAGACGTGCTTAATATGGCCAAAGCCTTCACCCGACCACAAGTGGTCAAGTTTCATGGATTAAACAATATACAGTCAAGCTGAATATAAAATTTTATCCAAAGGCAATGAAACTAGACACAACCAAGCCTCCTCCAGCCAGGTGTGAATAGAAAGGCCCACTCCTCCTATTTCATATGTTGGATGTAAACAGAAATTATGAAGCTTGGAGACAATGAACTTAGGAAAATAGACAAACAGATGTGCATTTCAAGCAACTGCTTGTGGAAGATGTTGGAATTTTAACTGCAGAACTGAAGTAAGTGAAAAATAGGATAACTACAATATTTGCTACTGCTGACAGTACTGGAAGTCAGCTAACCAGATTAAATCCTCACTCCTGAAGGACATCCTAAAGGGGTGGGGGGGGGGGGGGGGGGGGGGTAGGGAGAGAGAGAGAGAGAGAGAGAGAGAGGGAGAAAATCTCCACCACTGTTTTAAATAGGCATCACTTTATTTTAAACTATGATCCCTAGTTCAAGATTCTCCCACTAGAGGAAACATCCTTTCAACATCTACCTACTCAAGATTTCTTCACGATCGATTAAGTCACCTCTGACTCTTCTGAAAGATACAGTCCAGATTGTTCAGCCTTTCCTCATAAGGCAATCCACTCATTCCAGGCATTAGTTTGGCAAACCTTCTCTGAACTGCTTCAAGTGCATTAACATCCTTTTCTAAATACAGTGGCCAGTACTATACTCCAAAAGATATAGGGGAGCCAATTTTTAAAAATATCCTTGGAGGGGTTCATCATTGGCTAGAATATCACTTATTGTCCATTACTAGTTGCCTTTGAGAAGGTGTTGGTCAACTGCCTTCTTGAATCTCTGTAGTCCATTTGGTACATGTAGACCCACAGTGCCATTGTGGAGGGAGTTCCAGGACTTTGATCAAATGACACAGAAGGAACAGTAATATATTATCTGAATGTTGAGTGGTTTGGAGGGAAATTTGCAAATGGTGGTAGTCCATGTATTTTCCATTCTGGTTCTTCCCGAAAGTTCAAACATCATGTGTTTGAATGATGCTGTCTCAGGAGCCTAGGTGAACTTCTGCAGTGCATCTGGGAGATGGTATACACTGCTGTCACTGAGCATGGATGGTGGAGAGAGTGAATGCTTATAGATGTGGTGCCAATCAAGCCGGCTTCTTTCTACAGATCTGCCCTCAGCCCTTCCTACCCCATCTTCTAGAATGACCGTAGGGTTCCTCACTTTGCACCCACAATTGTGATTTTATTTGACCTTGGTCGAGAATTCTGCTATGATGTAATGAGTACCAAACCCCTGCCTGCTTTGATTGCTATCATGCAGCTTTTGTTTCTCACTGATGTGCAACAGTAAAAGCACATTTACAGGATTGAAGCAAGAAGAAAACAGGTTTACAGATATCTGCCTGTGCAGTGGCAAAGGGGCAGTGCTTTGAAAGCTTGTAATTTCAAATAAACCTGTTGGACTATAACCTGGTGTTGTGAGATTGCTGACCTAGAAAATTTACCGTAATATAGAAAATAGAAAACCTTCAGTTTGCGTTGGGCTTCACTGGTACATTTCAGTAGACTGAAGAATAGAAATGTGAACAAGATAGTATTTTGCAAAGGAAAATGACTGAAATGTCAGGGGATCATGCTTGCAGACTAAAGCAATGGTGTTCCACAAAGCAGTCATCAGATCTGCATTTCATCTTTCTATTGTACAGAAGACTGTATCATGAAGACTGAATATTATAAACTAGATTAAAAGTACACGTAAGTCACTGGTTCACTGGAAAGAATTTCTGGGCCATTAGGGAGGAGATGAAAAAATAAGTGTTAAACTTCCTGTGATTGTGTCAGAACGGATGAAGTATTAGGGGTGATAGAAATGGGCCAGGGTACTTAAAGGGAATGGTCCATGCAGAAAAATCGATGGGGAAGATGAACAATACCCTTTTACTCTCATTTGGACAGATGTCAGAGATCTGTGCACAAGCAGCGATCTCTGAACCCAGACATCAATACATTGCACATCAGTGTTCAGCATGTGAAGGCCCTCTAACTGCGTGAATGTGATGTGGAGAGAAGACTGGAGGTGCAGTGAAGGTGTATTTGGTTGTGGCATCCTGCTGAAGGTGGCAGAAATGGTAGAGGATGATTCTTTGAATACAACGTCAGAACATAAACAGGATAAATAGTCCAACCTTGTCCATCCCAGGCCAACACTGGCACCTCCAAATTTAAATTTTCTATTTCGACACATTACAACACTTAGAAGACTTCAGACTATGAACTCAATCTCTATTTGTTTCCCTTACCTGGCACCGTGCTGCCCCATTTCCTCCAAACACCCAGTGTCTGATTTCCTTGATTTTGCTTTCAGAAAAATTGACATATATTCTGCCATGAACAGCTATGGTAGATCCATCCCTCTCTTCTCTACAACCATCGCAACTCCTTTTACGTTTTGTTGTGACTATATGATCTCTAATCTCTCTCAACTTCTAACCTTCCCTCCTGTTCTACTTGCTGTTCTTCATTTTCTATACTATTAAACCCATTCACTTTTTTGTTCTGAAAAAAAGCATTAACTCTGTTTCTCTCCTCACAGATGCTGCCAGACCCACTGAGTTTCTCCAGGACTTGCTGTTTATATTCTGAAGATTGTATTGCTTATCTGGTCCCTGTTAAAGGACACCTCCTTGTGACTGGAGGAGAACGGTAAATGTAGAGGGTGAGGATCCAGTTATTGTGGTCCACTTAGAACCAAGGATTTAGGTAGACTTGGAAATTATGGAACTCTGTTCTGATAGGAGATTTTTAAGAGTTAGGATCAAAACACATAACCTCAAAAACAAAAATCTCAAGTTGGTTAGCAGAGTATGTAAATTTGCATAGTATCCTTAAGATTAAAGAAATAAACACTTCACTCCAAAGTGTGACATGGGAAGGTTTTTTTTTTATAATTCAGACAGATGTCTGTAAACCTGTTTTCTTGCTTCAATCCTGTAAATGTGCTTTTACTGTTGCACAACAGTGAGAAACAAAAGCTGCATGATAGCAATCAAAGCAGGCAGGGGTTTGGTACTCATTACCTCATAGCAGAATTCTCGACAAAGGCTAATTAAAATCACAATTGTTGTAGTTACCAGTGGTCAATAATTACAAACTACAAATACCAAATAATCATGAATAAAAAAATTCTAACTTTTTAAAGGAAAGATTAGTTGTCTTGCTAGTATGTAGCACACTGGCTCCATTAAAAAGATGACAATGCACTCTTCACAGTTGGACAATTCCACACACTCGAACCACCTTGCATGATGACTATCTTTCCACACAGAAGGCAATGGTATGTCAAATGTTCAAAACTATTTCTTAATAAAATAACCTCAACACATCAATGAAACAAAAACTTCCTCTCTATTTAGGAGATAGTGTAATACCAGCAAATTATTGGAGCTTGAAGTCCATCACATGTGGAAATTATTGCATATAAAAAGAGAGTTTCCTTCAGAGAAACACCTGGGAAACTCAAACCTAGAAAGGACTATTTGCAATATTAACATACATGAATTATGTCTGTATGAAATTCTTCCACTTACAAGCTTTAAATAACAGATTAACATGAGCATAAAGGAACGTCATACAACACTAACCACACATGCATACATACATGCACATACTTTACACTCATAGTTCTGTTTGCTTAGAAAAAAAAGTATTTATAATCATACAACAGTTGTGTCGTCTGGCTTGATGCCAGAATACATTTCCGTAAAATAATGATTTCACGTTACATAGAACATAGAAGAATACAGTGCAGTACAGGCCCTTTGGCCCTCGATGTTGCGCTGAGCCAAGCCCACCTAACCTACACTAGCCCACTATCCTCCATATGCCTATCCAATGCCCGCTCAAATGCCCATAAAGCCTGAATTCCTGTGCTCTTCCAGTACCACTGATCCAGAATCTGGTTTCCAGCATCTGCAGTCATTGTTTTTACCTCATAAAGAGGGAGAGTCCACCACTGCTACTGGCAGGGCATTCCATGAACTCACGACTCGCTGAGTAAAGAACTATCCCTAACATCTGTCCTATACCTACCACCCCTTAATTTAAAGCTATGCCTCCTCATAATAGCTGACTGCATACCTGGAAAAAGGTTCTCACGATCAACCCTATCTAAACCCCTAATCATCTTGTACACCTCTATCAAGTCACCCCTAAACCTTCTTTTCTCCAATGAAAACAACCCCAAGTGCCTCAGCCTTTCCTCATACAATCTTTCTACCATACCAGGCAACATCCTGGTAAACCACGGTGAGAAAGTTAGAAAAATTAGGCGAGATGTCTAGTCAGGGCTTTCTTGATGACAAGAGGGAAAAGTCCCAATTCCTAACGCACAGCAAGACCAGATATTCTCCAGCGAGTGGTGAGAGATCTACTTGCATGGATTATTGCTCGCTATCGCCCTCATTATTACCTCAACTCTCCTCATCAATGTGTAGGTTCCCATTCTCCCATCCACTGGATAGAAATGAGACATTGAGAATTCCCAACAGGAAAGGCACAGTGGCCACCTGGCAAAACCAGCTCACCTCTCGCTCCTCTGCACCTCCATCTTGGTCACACTGTGCCAATGTCTCAGGATACTGAGTCAGCAACTGGCTGCACCACACATCCATAGACATTGGCATCAGACATGTACCAGTCTCATTACATCATCATGGCATGTCTCCAATTAACTTACAATAAGCTGCTACCCTTCAGCAGCCAACGCTGCCGCGAGATACTTTGTGTATGGGCCAGGCACCCAGCTCATGGATTAGACCAGGCTGTGTCTCAGAGCTCCTCGTTTACTCTCTTAGAGCTGACTCCCTTCCTGTCTGCTGCCATGCTCTCAGCACCTTAGATTCAGAAGTAGTTTTCTGATCAGGAAAAGGATCATCTCAGCAAAGTCACCATTGACCTGCCTGCCCAGTCTCTCCCTATGCCTATAACAGACATGTTTTAGAGTCTGACTGTATCAGTGTGTACAGGGGGAGACTGTAGCAGTGTGTACAGGGGGAGACTGTATCAGTGTGTACAGGGGGAGACTGTAGCAGTGTGTACAGGGGGAGACTGTATCAGTGTGTACAGGGGGAGACTGTAGCAGTGTGTACAGGGGGAGACTGTATCAGTGTGTACAGGGGGAGACTGTAGCAGTGTGTACAGGGGGAGACTGTATCAGTGTGTACAGGGGGAGACTGTAGCAGTGTGTACAGGGGGAGACTGTATCAGTGTGTACAGGGGGAGACTGTAGCAGTGTGTACAGGGGGAGACTGTATCAGTGTGTACAGGGGGAGACTGTAGCAGTGTGTACAGGGGGAGACTGTATCAGTGTGTACAGGGGGAGACTGTAGCAGTGTGTACAGGGGGAGACTGTATCAGTGTGTACAGGG
>NC_057721.1:52259881-52305630 GCF_004010195.1 Chiloscyllium plagiosum
GCTTTCCCAGTCAATATCAGGAAAGTTAAAGTCCCCCATAACAACCACCCTATTACTTTCACTCTTCTCCTGAATCATCCTCGCAATCCTTTCTTCTACGTTTCTAGGACTATTGAGAGGCCTGTAAAAAACTCCTAACAGGGTGACCTCATCTTTCCTATTCCTAAGTTATAGTGCATGTCCAGGATTCACCTTCACGAGTGAAATATATCGATTTGAAATTCAATTTATTAGGTAATAAATTCAATTATCTGAGCATAGAAACAAATATATGGAGGAGCTATTTAAGATACTTATGAAACAAAAAATAAGTTTCTAATGCAGCACACATCAGCGGGATACAGACTGACAATGTATCAACTATATTAGTATGCATAAGCACAATACTTCAAGCTGAGATGCATAAACAGAAAGACTTATAAATCATTTTCTGAAGAAATATTGCAAGGTTTCCTGATGTAAACCACTTTATGAAATGAACCATCTTCAACATACTTGAATTTAAGTTGAATGAATCTCATTTGCACAATACCTGAATGTTTTAATTAAACTAAACTCCAAGTACAATGTTGCCAGCCAGTTCAATTCACTGCTTGTATAAAATAAGCCATACTGTATTCCTCTGCTTGAAATGAAAGTAAGTCCAATCTGGTCCACTTATGTTCAGTTGTGTTGCCAACTCAATCTCCTGGCATCAACATCTTGGGCTGACCATTGTCCAGAAGGAGAACTGGACCAACCAAAGAGATACTGCAGCTATAGGAAGAAGCCAGAGGTGGACAATTCACTAGCAAGTAACTTGCCTCTTGTCTCCTCATCACGTGTCCACTATCTGTGAGGCACAAATCAGACAGAGTTTCTGATTCAATACACTTCACTTGCCTGAATGAGTGCAGCTCCAACAAGAAACAAGGTTAACACTACAACAAAACATCTTGCTTGATTACCACCTTACACATGAACTCTCAGTGCCACTATTGCAGAGTTACAGTAATGTATACCACTTACCTTTTTCTTACACCAATGAATTGCACTGGAAATCACTAACTTGTATAACGACCTGATGGATTCTACAAAGTGTGCTGCAGTAACTCACCAAGGCCCCTCCAACAGCACTTTCCAGACCTTTGACTTTTATCACCGAGAAGCTGTTGCATGGAATACCAACAACTGCAAGTTGCCTTCCAAGTTCCACCATCCCGGGGCAGTCAATAAATGTGGACCACCAGTGAAGTGAATGTCCCAAAAATAAGTAAAACGCGGATATTTGAAAGAGTAACCTGGTCATGACTATATTAATCTGATTAATCTAAAACTTTTTTGCATTATAATTCCAATTCATCATTTTGTTATTACAAAACTGGTATTTTCTAACAGCATAATCAGAACTTTTAAGTTTGTCCAGCAGACCAATTTCACAGTTCTCTAATTAATGGATATGTGTCTGAATTCATAAAGCTTCCCCATTTTGAACTGTGTGCAAATTAGTATTTCCAACTGTACTTCAAAAAACTTCCAAATTAACTAAAAAATATGGATGTAGCATAGCAAACGTTTCAATTAAATAATGCAATCTGTTTAGCTCAGAATTTGAAGTACTTTTCACTGTTTCAGCCACTTCGGGAATCAAAGGTTTGCTCTGAGCTGAATATCCATTCATTTCAACCCAATGTCAGTCGGTTAGAAAGAAAAAGTGAGTTGATTTAAGTGGTAGAGTGGAACACTTCTGCAGTGAATGGGCGTTCACTGCCAAAGTGCTCTCTACATAATTGATTCATTGTGCATTATGGATCCAATCCCAGAGTGAAGAAGCAACATCATCGAAAGATTCCAAGATCTTTTTTCTTGCATCTTACCTTTGCAATTTGAAAATCTAGGGAGCACCTACCATCTGATGTGACACAGAAGATTCTTGGCATTTTAAAAATCCAATATTTAAATCTCTTAAACATAACACATTTTCTAATTGTGCTTTAAAAAGCTTTTTGATTAATAGTAACTGTCGTATAATGTAATAGTTGTGAAAAAACAGAAGTGCTGGAGCTCTTAAACACAACCAGAAAATGCTGGAGAAACTCAGTTGGCAAAGTCAGATACTTGTTACCTCATACAGTAGAATTATATTTAACACTGACCCATTGTCACTGGGGGACTCAAAAACTTGCTTCTCTCTCTGCAAATGCTGCCAGAGCTGCTGAGTTTTTCCAGCACTTTGTTTGAGCTAAAGTTGAAGTTGCATTCGCTGCACCCAATCTGTTGATGTCACATACAGTCTGTGAGCAGAGACAGCAAATTTTACACTAGACTTTGTAGGGAGTAGTTGTAATCTTACAGCTTCCAAGAGTCCTGCTAATAACGTCTGATTTGTAATGTTGTTGTACTTGGTGACATCACACAATAAACCATCTTGTTAACTAAGCATGGTGTCTCTGTTGCAAAGACCTTATCATGAGGTAAACCTTAAACAAACAATGGGCAATTAAGGACTGGTGGCAGCAAAATACCTTAAAACATCCCTTTCATTACCAACTATCTTCATAGTAATACACACAGACAAGGATGGCCATCAATTTGACTGGGCAGAAGCGTGTACTGCAGATGATGGAGATTAGAGTCAAGATTAGAGTGGTGCTGGAAAAGCACAGCAGGTCAGGCAACATCTGAGAAGCAGGAAAATCGACGTTTCGGGCTCCCAACCTCAATCCCGATGAGGGGCTTTTGCCCGAGGCATCGATTTTCCTGCTCCTCAGATGCTGCCTGACCTACTGTGCTTTTCCAGCGCCACATCAATTTGACTGGAACAATGTAACCATAATCAGAACAAGCTAACCAGAGACATGCACGGAAATTCCTAGAGACCCAGTTTTCAACCCGGGATGCCATAAACAAGCATGTAGGAATAAACCCCATATACAAACCATATACAAAAGCAGAGAAAAACTGAAATGAGAACACCCACTTTAACAGACCAGCGGAGTAGAACAACAACGCTTCACGGAAATCGCACCGATGAAGTTACCTAGCACGACGACAAAACATCAGCATGACAACCCACCAGCTAGGTGAGTAAACCAGCAACCACAACCCTTATGAACTAGACACCTGCAGAGGTACCAGATACCATAAAAAGGCACTCCTAGTGGTATTCAGTATATGACATAATGAGTAGCAGGATGGATTTGAATCATCTGCAGAGACCCCTGCCCCCACTGCAAGATGAAGATTTGGAAATGAAAAGTTTTGAAACATGAGCTGACCACTTGAAGAGCATTACTGCTTAATAATAGTGAGCCAAAAGTAGACAGGCAGGAGACTGGAAGAACACAGCAAGCCAGGCAGCATCAGGAGGTGGAGAAGTCAATGTTTCAGGTGTAACCCTTCTTCAGGGCTGGGGGTGAGTGTGGGGGGAGCTGCAGATAAAAGGGGGTGATGAAGGCAGGGTGGTGAAGACAGGGAGAGGATGCTACCTGATTGGTCAATGGGAGGAATGGATCTGGTTGGTGGTAAGGAGCAGTGGAAGTGAGGGGGAGGGGCTGGGACAGGAGTTGGGAGATGCGGAGGGAGGTTATTTGAAATTGGAGAACTGTGTTGAGTCCTCCATGCTGTAGGATGCCCAGGCAGAAGTTAAGGTGTTGTTGCTCCAATAAGAGTTGTTGTTTGTCTTAGCAATGGAGGAGGCAAAGGATGGTCATGTCAGAAAGGGAGTGGTTGGGGGAATTGAAATGGGCGGTGACTGGGAGGTTCGGTCGGGCCCTGTGGACCCGGCTGTGATGTTTACATTCGGTGTCCCCAATGTACAGAAGACCACATCGGGAGCACCTGATGCAGTCAACTGGGTTGGAAGAGAGGCAGGTGAGCCCCTGCAACCAGAAAAGATGCAAAACCTGCCAGTACATCACCCCTCTCACCTCCATCCACAGCCCCAAACAGTCCTTCCAGGTAAGACAGAGGTTCACCTGTCCCTCCTACCACCTAGTTTACTGCATCAGGTGCTCCCAATGTGGTCTTCTCTACACTGGGGAGACTGAATGCAAACTTAGGGTAAACATTCAGCTGGGTTGACAGGGGCCAGCTGGACCTCCCAGTCACCACCCATTTCAATTCCCCCAACACTCCCTTTCTGCCATGACCATCCTTGGCCTCCTCCATTGCCAAAACAAACCACAGCTCCTATTGGAGGAATGACACCTTATCTTCCGCCTGGGTACCCTGCAGCCCGGAGAACGCAACACTGTGTTCTTCAATTTCAAATAACCTCTCTTCCCATCTCCCTTTCCAGCCCCTCCCCCTCCCCGCCACCAGCCGGATTCCTCCCATTGACCAATCAGATCATACCCTCAACCTGTCTTCACTAACCCCGCCAAACCCTTTATGTGAAGCTCCCTCCACACCCACTCCTAGTCCTGAAGGAAGGTTACACCCGAAACATCAACTTCTGCACCTCCTGTTGCTGCCTGCCTTGTTGTGTTCTTCCAGCCTCCTGTCTGTCTACTAATAGCCAGCCAGCAGCTGAAACATGGAGAGAGGCAGGGTGATAGGGGAAGAGGGGAGAGGGGAGAGGGAAAGGCAACCAGCAACAGGGTAAGCTCAGCCTGATTTATGCCCTATTCTGTCTGTGAGTGGCTCTGCACAACATGATCTGGCCAAACTGAGAGCTGTTGCAACCAGATCTAAATGAGTTTTTTGCATTCACATGGTCGCAATTGCTAAGAGCGCAAAGGATTCATTTTGAGTGCAATAGCTGTCCATGTGCTATACTGACATTGCCATCTTATTTACCAACATACCACTCAAAGAAGATACTGACATCTGTACTGTGTCACTTTAGCATAGCAATCAAGATTAGCCAACAGTGTCTGGATCTGTGTTTATCAAACACATGAACTTCGCAACTTGTGCAGTTAAGTTCATTTCAATGATACCACATGTATGCTCAAATAGATGGCATTGCCCTGGATCCCGCAATCATAAGAAAAGAACCAGGAGCAGGAGTAGGCCGCCCGGCTGACGTTTTCGTTGACTTCGATCCACTTACCCGTGCTCTCACCGTATGCCATAATTCCTATATTTTAAAAAAATCTACTCGAGCTTCAAAAATGTTTACTGAAATAGCATCAGCTACTTCACTGTGGAAGGGAATTCCATAGATTAACAACATTCTGGGTGAAGAAGTTCCTTCTCAATTCAGTCCTAAACCTACTCCCTCCAATCTTGAGGCCATGCCCTCTTGTCCAGCTTCACCTGCAAGTGGAAACATCCTCTAAATTTCTATCTTATCCATTCCTTTCATAATTGTAAATGGGATGGATCTTATAGAAACATTCTTCTGAATTCCAATGAATATAATCCCAGTCTACTCTGTCTCTCCTCAAAGTCAACCCCTCAACTCCAGAATCAACCTAGTGAACCAACTCAGCACTCCTTCTCGTGCCAGTACATCCTTTCTCAAGTAAGGAGACCAAAACTGCACACAGTACTCCAGGTGTGGCTTCACCAGCACCTTGTACAGCTGCAACATACCCCTCTCTGCTATTAACTCAATCCCCTTAGCAATGAAGGACAAAATTCCACTTGCCTTCCTAATTACTTGTTGCATCTGCAGACCAACCTTCTATGATTCATGCACAAGGACACCCAGACCCCTCTGCATCGCAGCATGCTGCAACTTTTTATCATTAGAGTAATAAACCTTTTTACAGTTACTCCTACCAAAATATATGACTTCACATTTATTAATGTTGTGTTCCATCTGCCAGATCTTTGCCCACTCATTCAACATATCCATGTTCCTCTACAAAGTCTCAGTCCTCTGCATACTTTGCTCTGCCACTCATCTTAGTGTCATCTGCAAACTTTGACACCCTACACGTGGTCCCCAACTCCAAATCATCTATGTAAGTTGTAAAGAATTGCGACCTCAACTCCGATCCCCTGAGGCACACCACTAGTCACTGATTGCCAGCCAGAGTATTGCTCATTTATCCCCATTCTTTGATTCCTGTTAGTCAACTAAACCTCTAACCATGCTAATACTTTACCCTTAACGCCATGCATCCTTATCTTAGGCAGCAGCCTCTTGCGTGGCACCTTCTCAAAGGCCTTTTGGAAATCTAGGTACACCCGTCTACTGGGTCCCTGTTGTCCGCCTTGCTCATAATATCTTCATAGAATTCCAAAAGATTTGTGAAGCATGACCTGCCCTTCATGGACCCCTGCTGTGTCTGCCCAAAAGGACACTTTCTATCGAGATGCCTTGCTATTTCTTCCTTGATAATAAACTCAAGCATCTTCCTCACTACAGAGGTTAAGCTCACTGATCTATAATTCCCCATCTTTTGTCTACCGCCCTTTTTAAAAAAACAGTGGTGTCACATTTGCTGTTTTCCAATCTGGAGACTGCCCCAGAGTCCAGCAAATTTTGGAAAATTACTGCCAGTTCACTTGCCATTTCTCCTGCTATCTCTCTTTGTACCCTGGGATGCATTCCATCAGGGCCAGGAGACTTATCTATCCTTAGCTCCATTAGCTTGCCCAACACTACCTCTTCCATAATGATTGTTTCCAGATCCTCACCTACCTTTGTCTCTTTGTTGTCAATTACTAGGATGTTATTAGTGTCCTCCATTGTGAAGACAGATACAAAATATCTGTTCAATGCCTCAGCCTGAATCATCATATCTCCTGCCTGTTCTTTAGCCACTCTTTTTTTGTTTTATATATTTTTATAAAGTTTTGCCAGCTGTCTTTATATTCTGAGCTAGTTTTTTCTTATGTTCTATCTTACTTTTCTTTATAGCTCTTTTTGCAGCTTTCTGTTGACCTGTAAAGTTTCCCCAGTCTTCTAGTTTCATGTTGCTTTAGGCCACTTTGTATGCCTTCTCTTTCAATTTGACAGTCTCCCTTATTTCCTTAGACACCCATGACAGATTTCCCCTTTTCTTACAGTCCTTCCTTTTCACTGGACTATACTTTTACTGAGCACTTTGAAAAATGGCTTTGAAAGTTCTCCACTGCTAGTCAATTGACCCAACACAAAATCTTAGTTTCCTGTCTACTTTAGCCAACTCCTCCCTCATCCTATTGTAGTCTCCCTCGTTTAAGCACAGGACCTTGGTATTGGATTTATCTTCGCACTCTCCATCTGTATTCTAAATTCAACCATATTGTGATCACTCCTTCCAAGAGGATCCCTAACTATGAAGTCATTAATTATTCCTGTCTCATCACACAGGACCACATCTAGGATAACTTGCTCCCTCATTGGTTCCATTACATAATGTTCAAGAAAACTATCACTGATACACTCAACAAACTCTTCAAGGCTACCCTGACCAAGTTGGTTTGAGCAATCTGTATGTAGATTAAAGTCCCCCACGATAATAGCCATATCATTTTTACAGGCATTAATTATTTCTTTGTTTATTGCCCACCTCAATGTGATATGGTGGTCTATAGACTATACCCATCAGTGACTTTTTCTTCCTCATTCAACCTTATTGCCATAGAACCTATATCTCTCAGCACCACCCTGATGTCATCCTTGAATATCAGAGCTACACCACCTTCCTTACCTTCCTCTCTGTCCTTCCGAATAGTCTGGTACCCATGGATATTTAACTCTCAGTCATGACCATCCTGTAACCATGTCTCCGTAATGGCTACCAAATCATATTCATTTGCGACGATTTGTGCTATTAACTCATCAATCTTGTTATGAATGCTATGAGCATTCAGGTAAAGTGCCTTAAAGCTAGCTTTCTTACCCTTATGATTTCAAACATCTCTAATAATATCTCCTGAGTTACTGCTTGCTCGATTGTTGGTTACCATGAGAAAAGCACCTTTGATGGATTGATGTCCAATCTCCTATTCCTTGATGATTTCCGATATGTCATAGATGACACATTTGCAATATTTAAATCCACAGCAGCAAATAATTTCTGTACGGAGCTGAATAAACACCATGTGCTCATATTTATCAGTGAATTGGAGCAATCAAAAGAGCACACTTTCCTGTTATAAAGATGTGGGTGTAGTGTACTGTATCTTTACGAGAGTTAAAAGCTAGAAGAACTACCTGACAGCACCAAGTGTTCTGAACAGATGCATTGTAGCATGTGGTCCAGCTACTGGAAGAGCTAGGGTAGCTGGTTGCCTGGAGACAAAAACAGATTTGAATTAGGCCGATCATTTTAAATAATACCCCGGAAAATACCAAATTCCAATCAAGTTTGAATTTAGTATATTGACAATCTTAAAAGCCAATGACAAAATCTGATGCTGTGGGGCTATAAGATTAAGACTGGGGAAAACTGAACAGTTGGGAAGAGAACTGCCATGCCACAAGCATGTAAAAACTGTCTGATACAGGTACCTGTTAAGAGAGCTACTTTTCAATCAGTAACCTGTAAAGCAGAAATCCCTAAGAAGCAGCAAAGAAGATTCGACATCTGGCTGTTTTTTGAAAAGTTGAATTTTGTTAAATCTTATTTGGGAGTTTTATTTGACTAGTATTATAGACAGGAAAGTAAAAGTCGGCTAGAGGAAGGAGTTGTAAATAGTTGTTAGTTAATTATTGTCTGTTATACTTTAAGAAATAAAGTTGTTAATTTTTACTTTAAATATTTCTTGGCCTCTTGGATTTTCAGAGATTACTGCACGGATAAATCTTTTCTGTGTTGCTGGTTTAAATTAAGCAGGAGGGTTTACCTCAATGTATTAGCTGAGATGTCTATCAATGGGTTCTCAAGTACTGTCTACCAAAAGCCTACATTCACTAGTCAATACATGCAGTGGATTATTTCAAGCTATAAGATCAATTTTCTTGGCCACCTCAATGTATAGGACCCTAGCCACGTGTTTACTGTGTAAGCTTGACACAGAAAGGGCATATCAAAACTATCCTGCCTAGTAACAGATAACTTGATCAGGATGTACTTGCTACATATTGTGAAACTTCATGGAAGGGCCAATGCCGACCAGCTTTGATCCTCAGTCCAATCAACCTCCGAGTATTCTGGAACAGAAAGGTGTCTCAAAAATGTGAGTAACAGGTAAAGCTAGCTATCTGATGCCTCTCCTTTGCATTAATTCCATCATTGTTTTTCTCCATGAACAAGATGCTGCCGTCAAGCCAAAACAACATTGTGGCTACAACACAAATTGGTCATGTGATGTATCAGTTTTAATGCCAGTGTAATGCCAGGTATATCCAAATGACTAGTGCACTGTAACAAACATTAACTCCTTGACCATTTGCAACTAGCAGCATGTCGCTTCTGCGCAACCATTCCGAGCTTGCAAGCTTCACAAAAGTTGGTACGATTATTAGATACAATTCTGCTGTTGGAAATCATTCATTAAATAATCCACATTCTGCTAGGAGTTACACCAGAATCTAATTTAATAGCTTCAGTCAGGCTCATAGTATAATGCATTTGCACAAACTAGATGCTCCAACTATGCAACCCCCCGACCCTGTTTTATGGAAGTAAAGGAATTGGTACATACACATCACCTTTCTCATTTAAAAAAAGATAAAAGACTTTCAAGCATCGCCATGGCAACATGCTGACCAATCAGAATCTACCTGCCTGGTCTGAGAATTAAAAGGTGGACAGTTATCTTTGCTAGTTGCATCTCAATGCCATATATGGCCCAATCAACACCCTCTTCTCATGCTGTACAAAGTATGTCCTTTTCTGCCCCCAAGTTTGCTTCTTGCATCCTAGTTGTGACAAGCGCTTTAACTTCTTGTCTCCTCCTCGCAATGCTAAAGACAGGCAAATAAAGAAAATATCATAAGTCAAACAAAATATATATTGAATTTAAAACAGCATCGTAAATACATGATTACAAAGCTAAAGGATCAGTAGATGATAAATTATGATACAGATTTAAAGCAACTTTACAGTACTAATTTTTAAAAATCTTTGAAAAGAAGTGGAAGATATACTTCCATCAGTCCTAGGAACTACACCTGACCAGTAATGTTAGCACTTATTACTAATAAATGATGAACCAGCTTGTTAACTAAAAATGGTGTCTCTTCTGTAAAAACATTATTGTTGTCTACCTCTGCCACTGATCATGAGATATGCCCTAAAAATCTATAGACAAATGAGGATTAGTGGCAACAACCTGAAATAACCTCTACTCTGAACCCCACACAGGCAGAGGTAGCAGATGCCATGAGATGTCAATAGTAGCAAAAATAGTAAGACCACAATGACAGTCAACAGGAATGCCTCCAGAATGCTTTTTATTAACATCTAAGTGTTTTAATTTAAAAAATTAACTCCAGTCAACTTTATACGAACAATAGGCTTACCATAAGAAAACGTTAGCTTAAAAATTAAGTATGAAAGAATATTTTTAGTGAGTCAAGGGCATCTACAAAAGAGAGATTTGTGAGCTGATAGTCTTCAAGACAATTTGTAAATAAGATTCACACCAAAAGTACTAATCTTCTTTTCTGTTTGAGGCACTAACTGACCGAAAGAGCATTTGCCACTTTTTGTGGTTATTTCATCTTCTCTTTTGTTTTAAATCTAAAAGTTATCTCAGGGGTTCATCCCATAAAAAATAAATCAACATAAAAAGTCAAATGTCAAAAACAACAATTCACTTTAATCAATGTAATACTGTGGGAAGAGATCATTGCTGCTGATTTTACATCAGTCCTTTTACAAAAATTAATGTCAGTTGGTCCCTGGGTACAATTCCTTTACTTCACAATTATTTTTTCAACAGGAGTTCTGATAAAAATGTTTATTGCCCTGGACACTGACTGTACCTTAGGGAGAACTGGCAAGTTCAACAACTTGTTATTACAAAAATAAAATGGAAATGTGGAAGTATAGTTATTGAGTCAACAGACAGAAAGGATGACTTGAGAGACAAACAGAATAAAACATGCAAAGCCAGTAAAATATCTAAAAAATAGTCTGACTGAGATAACGAGATGGAAAAATATATTAAGCTGCAATACTGAGGTACAATCAGGATGCGCAATGGACCAAAACATTAAAACCAAGCAAAGGTTTTTGATAGAAACAGTAAGTGGACCAATTATAATAGAGTTAGATTACAATATCTTTGACACACTAACCCACCGCTAATTTGACACTCCACATCATTACGTTCTATAATGATGGTCATAGTTTAAAAAGAACAGGGCTTGCAATGAAGACACAGAGGAGGAAAATTAATTTTCTCTTACAGGGTTGACTGTCTTTGGAATTCTCTTCCTCAAAAGCCAGTAGATGCAGAATCTTTTAACATTTTTTAAGACAGAAGTAGATCAAGTTTTTATTTCCAAGGGAATGAAAGATTATCATGGGAATGTAGAACTGAGGATAAAATCAGATCAGCCACAATCTGATTGAATGATGGAGTAGGCTCAAAGGGCTGGATTGGCCTAATCTTGTTCCTTGTTTGTATGAATTTGCTGTTTTTCAATAAATTCACATTTTCCCTCAAAATTTTCCTCAATTGCTTCTGTCATTCCATTCCTCTGAAAATGTTCATCATTGCAGGGGTACAAGTTCGCTGGGGCAGCTTCCCTGTTAGTTGGTTGTCGTGGTCATTATTCAAGCATGAACCTTCACACTAAAGGCAGGGAAAATATTTGACTGATGTGGCAAGATTAAGGATGAGGGAAAGGGGCAGGTTTACCAACTCAATGCAACTCAAACTAGCCTTTGCACATCAATCGCAGATACACTCTTCCAGCAGAGATTACAGAATATTCAAAATTAAGAAAATTTTCATCTTTGTCCTCAATAGCACTGAAGTCTTTCGACTTGCCTCACTAAGGCATCAAAGGAGCTCCAAGGCCTTAACATTCATTTTTGGATCGCAGTTAAAAATTTCAAAACAATAATTATGCATTAATAGCCTCTTAAAAAAAAGTCTAAAATAAACAGTTTCTAAACCATCTCTTATGGTTTGTCAATCTATATGAACAAAGTCATATAAAAGGTAATTTACTCATAAATCTAAAAGATGGCAGTGGAGTAGAGTCGGAGCTCATCCACTCCGTCCGTTTGTTTTATTCTTTTTCTCTTTCTTTTTGCATTTTTTGTTCCTTTTTCTTTTTGCCTCCTGTCATCAGGCAGCATTGGCAACGTCCAGAGTGAAAGCAAGCGCAGACTCCCAGCCTCAACGTGAAGCCCGGTGCAGTCTGAGTTGAAAGGAATATTATTCTGATCTCTTATTTTTATAATTTATAGCTGGACTTTTCATTACTCTTTTTTTTCCCTAAGAATCTGTACTTAAGAACCTGTACCGAGGTACCTTGGTCCCTAAGATGGCACCGTAAGTGGCAATGTATAACTTTTCAGTGTACTCCTGAGAGTACAGGTGACAATAAAGCTGATTCTAATTCTAAATATCCATCACCTGCCATCTCTTTTTCACAGTGCCAAAAAAGTGTTGGTAAGTCAGATAAAATAACAAAAACAAGGTAGAAAATTAAAATATTTGCATAGCACATGGCATTGTGAGAGCTGTAATGATACCTCATTCACTTAAGCTTGTATGTTGATGATAAACAACATCGAGGATATTAGACAAGTACAGCCAAAGTGCTTTTCAAGGAGGAATGATCAGGCACTGCTGCATTTATGCAAATACAGCAAATAGCATTCACCATTATGTTGCAATGATGCTCAAATTACAACATACACAAGCTTGCTTGCACAGGTTGAACAAATACAGGATAATACATGAGGTAGCATGTGTTACTGGGCATTTGTGCTTGCTGTACTATGCTCTTCATCCCAAACTGAAACTTACAGCAGTCTAGTCAATGCATCACATACCTACTCAACCACAAAAATTAAGTAACTTGCACATAACTCAGAAATCCTAATAGACAAGCTAGTTTACATACTGATTCAGGAGAAATGAAAATCGAAGGTAGTGTAAACACTCAGCATTTCCAACAGCATCTGCAGATGCAGAACACAGAGTCAATCATTCAGGTTCATTCTTCAACACTACGGGAAAAAGGCGAAGATGTCCCATGTTTTACAAGCACAACGACAGGAAAATGGAGCTGATAAGGTGGCAGGGTGAGCAATCAAAAAAAAGTGGTAGAAGACTGAAGAAATTGGCAAAATGTATGACAGCGCTTGGAGGAAGGAGATGATAATGGGATAAGTATAAAAATAGAAAAAGGATGCAGAGACATGTAAAAGTGAAAACAGAATTACCAACAGCTGCCATCCAACAACAAAATAAATACAACAAAGAACACAATTTGGCAACGAGGTATAATCTGAATTGTTGACCACAGTGTTGAGCCGAGAACAAAGCAAGTGCCTAATTGAAAATACTGATTTGTGTATAATTTCACTGCAGTGACTCTGAACTCCCAGTCATCTGGATAGAATAAAACAGGGAGAAGCTGTTCCCCTTTGTAGAAGGAATAAGACGTAGATTTAAAGCGTTTTGCAAAAGAAGAAAGGGTGATGCGAGAAAAAGCATTTTCCACATGTCATTAGGGTATGAAATGTACTGGCTGGAAATATGATGGAGGCATGTTCAATTGAATATTCAAGAGGCAATTATTTGGATATAAATTGTGTGCAAAACAAAAAAATCAGGGAGGTGGCACTAGATAATAAGGCTTGCTTGAGGAGCCAGTACATTACGTGGAGCAGAATGGCCTCCTTCTGTGTTGTAACAATTCTTGGATTCTCCGAGTTCATTTTACAGCTCAGTCTGGGTTCTCTGTCCTGAACTATGAAGCTCAGATAAGTATGAGATTACCTTTATGATTTTCTGTTCAACTGTCTCACTTACTTTTCCCTTCCTCGATATGGAGGCACCCTCACTAAACCTGAAGAAAAACGATTTAAAAAATAGCATCGAAACCAAGGGGGGGGGCAACCCTTCCAATGGATCTGCGTCAGCCTCATTATACAGTGTAAAGGACGTGGCTGCATTAATGTATGGCTCCTATGCAGGAAACTCCTTCCACCGAGCTGACAGTCTTTGTACTTGACAGTGACAAAATGGTGGAGAGGTCACAGAATTGGAAATTCAACAACTTGAATCTGCTCTCCAGAAACAGCAGCCGATTGAACTCACAAGTCATCCTGTTCCCCAACAGCAAGAATAGATAAAGAAGGCATCACAATAATATTTTCACAGCCACTTCTGCAGATGGAATTTTACACCGAGGAGCAGGTTGTCAAGTCTGGTGACTGTAAACATTCTGTGCTGCAATTGTACCGTCACCTAAATGACTCTGCAGGTAATATACATCTGGGGAGGTTTCACAACGGCATGCTTATTTAGGAGTTCAGGTGGACTTTTTAAAAAAAATGTTGTTTTTTGATAGGTTGTGTGTCTTTAGCATGTGCAGTATCTGGTGCTTATTCCTAACTGCCATTAAGATGGCTATCAAAACCTCTGTGCTGCTGACAGCACGTCAAGAAAGACCACGCTACAGGGACCTGACAGCAATTTTCTAGGCTGAGGGGCCCAAATCCCTTCCACTCAGTAGTTCATTTAACTCCACATGACCCTGAGAAACCCAGCCACCACCCCATCCCTCAGTCTCTGGTCATCCTGATCTTATTGGAATGCCTTGCAGCACGGTTCCTTTCCAATGAGGGATATCTGTATTTTCAGGAGTGATCGCTGCACCTTGCTGCCACTGCTGTGATTGACTGTTAACTCTTGAAGATGGAACTTCCAGCCAGATGTTGGTGGGGAGGGGAATGGGAATGGGTGGATCAGTCGTCCTATCCTGAGCCGGACAGCCACTAAATTGCTGGGACAGTCCAGCCAAAGCAGTGATGACTCAACACAAACATTTCAATCAGAAACAGGGTCACTGCCTCCACATAAAATTCCAACCATTCTCTCCCCATCTATCCCCTTAAGCCAGTTCTTCAATTTTTCATCTTCGACTTAATCACCTCCTTTCCTTTTCTGGACAAAACAGCTTCACCCTATCCAGTCTTTACTGATATTTTTAATTTTTCGGTTCTGGAATCAGCCGTACAGATTATTTTAAGTTTGCCAGTGTCAAAAGATCCTTTTTGTAATATGGAGATCAAAATTGCTCAGGAGTCCTGTCCAAGTAAGGTTTGATACAAGTTTAAAACAATTCCTCTGCTTTTCAATTCAAACCCAAAAAAGCGAACCCAGGAGGGTTTAATATGCATTTTTCGGCTTTGTGCTGCATGTGAATCAATGATTTAAGTACCTGATATAAGTGTCTCATCTCCTTGTTCCTCTACAAAATTTAAACTTAATTTTTGAGGAGTATGTACATTTCTCCTCTTACAATGCAGATGCCACAGTAATCTATTAAAATTCACTTGTCATTTACACATTCATTCTGCAAGTTTATTCACACTTTCTTGTGTGCACAATATCAATAGAAATTGGTGTTAAATTTATTGAGTTAAATTCAAACTTATTAAAGCACATTGGGGAAAAAGAAATACAAGTCACACATACTTAATAACAGGGTGACGTTTATTAGAAGAGGAAAAGGATGCTGATATAGTATTTGGACCTTTCACAAAAAGTAACTAGCAATCTAAAGCTGGTAACAAAATGAATGTAGTAGTACTGGGAATGTGTTTCAAGTGCTGCATTTGCAAAACAACTTTAGTGTAGTGTGAAATAGTTTTTTTCCTTAAAACTTACCTAAACTAGAGAGGTGGTCTACATATAGTTGATAATTTCTTTCTGTATTATATAAGTGTTTATAGTTGTTTCAACAGTTGACTTGTATATTAGACTTAATAATAACTTAAAAGCAATTACTAGGTAAAGTGATCTTAGAAATTTGCTCAATTGCTCAAGGAACAATTACAGCGTATGGCTTGGTTGAACACTTGATTGTTTTTACCCAACAATGACTGCAGATGCTGGAAACCAGATTTTGGATTAGTGGTGCTGGAAGAGCACAGCAGTTCAGGCAGCATCCGAGGAGCAACAAAATCGACGTTTTGGGCAAAAGCCCTTCATCCTGATGAAGGGCTTTTATCCGAAACGTCGATTTTGCTGCTCCTCGGATGCTTCCTGAACTGCTGTGCTCTTCCAGCACAACTTATGATTGTTGCCATACTGATAACATTCACAACTATTGGTCAAGCACTCTACACTAGTAGCTAGATCTTATTACCACCTTTGGAACACATTTTACATTTTCAAATGTACACAATGTGCATCGCTTCAGATTCAGAGCATGGTCACAGATGTTTAAATAGGAAGTGAAACTTTTTAAAAAATTATTTCTTTTTAATTCCTTCATGGGTTGTGGGTGTCACCAACTGTCCATCTCTAGTTGCCCTTGAGAAGGCGGCCTTCTTGAACAGCTGTCCATGTAGTGTAAGTATACCCAGTGCCCTCATTTTCTCCCCGTTACTAACTATATGCTTCCTTGAGTTTATGCATTTGTACCATAATTATTTCAGTCATCTGTATCATTATCAACCACAAATAAGATCAACCATTCTAAGAAAAATCTTCTCAATTAATCAGATACGTATCTTTGGGTATCTCAAAGATCTATTAGACAAACCAGACATAATTCTTTTTATTTCAAGTTATTTATATAATCGTTACATTTCATTATATATCGTTACCACAATTATCATTATTTTATTCCCAGTTTCTGCTGTTCACTGACATTCATCTTTAGTCCCACTATAAGCAGTTACATGGAATGGGCAACAAATGCTGACCTAGCCAGCAACACTCAAATACTGCAGAAGAATAAATTTCTAAAACGTCAGTCTCACCCAAAGATGTCTTTTGAAAATAGAGATATGAATTTTGAAATCAAAAATCTAAATTAAAAGGCTGCTAATCTCAAGTCATAATGGCTTAATCTTTGAACAACAAATATCAACAACTGATCCTTGCTGAAGAGCTTACACAGGTTCACGTGTGACAATGTTTTGATGGTAAAAATTATTACTGTAACTCAGAGGAACTGTCAAAAACTACACCTTTCAAATATTCACCAACCACGTACAGGGTAGAGCCTGCACCAGTTACAGCATGTCATTTCTTTCACAGAAACAAAGAAGAAACAGATTAATTAAATCCTACCCTCAGAACTTGTTAAAAATCGGTTTTCTCAATTTATTTTCTGGATTTGATCATTAAAACATTTGGAAGTTGAATTTAGTTATCTGTAACATAGCAGTAAAATGTTAAGGCAGAAAAACTCTTAATTCAAATGATTGTGCTTTTAAATTAGCTTTATTGCATTTTCTAGAGAGAATTTCAAGTATGCACAGCTTACTGTTCCTGTATTATTCAATTGCTATAAAAGACATGGTGATTTTTCATTGACCTGACAAACATGGTACATAGGAACAGGAGTGGATCATGCAGTTCATCAAGCCTGCTCCATCATTCAATATGATCATGATCATCTTAGACTTCAACTCCACTTTCCCACCCACTCTTTGTATCCCTCGATTCCCTGAGCCTCCAATAAACAGTATTAGCATAAATGCTGAATTTTCAATGAAGAAATATCTACAAGTCTGTTAGTGAAGGGATTTCTCTTTATCCCAGTCCTAAATGATCAGACCTGAAACAAAATGGGACTTGTTCTAAGTTCAAGCCCCTTTAATGTTAAATACTTCAATGAGATCATCACTCACTCTTCTGAAGTCCATAGAATACAAACCTGACTAACTCAGTCTCTCATCACAGAACAACCCCCTCATCCCAGGCGCAATCTAATGAACCTTTGCAGTACTGACTTCAATATAAGTATATATTTCTTTGAATATGAAGGCCAAAACAGTGCACAACATTCTCGATGTGTTGTCCAACAGGCCATTGATGGATATACTTCCATGCTAACTTTGTATTCTTTGCACGTGGTATCCAAGACTTGCTGAATCTCAAGCTTTTCAATTTTAAAAAAAAGTTCTATTTTTTTTCTATTCTTTACTGCAGAAGTGAAAAAAATCATAGTTCCCACATTATACTCCATCTCCCTACCATGTATTTGCCACTTACGTAACCTGTCTATATCTCCTTGTTGCAGCCTTTTTTTGTCTACCTCACAATTTTTGTTTCAACCTAAATTCGTGTCGTTAGCAAATTTAGATTAATTATTGTCCCTTCATTAAGTCATTACTGAGGATCGTAAATAGCTGAGTTCCCAACACTGATTCTTGCAGCGCTGCACTAGTCATAGCTATTCAAATTCAAAAAACTCCAATTATGCCAACTCTCAGCCTCCTGTTCATTAACTAATCCTCGATCCATGCTAATATATCACCCCAACTCCATTATCTCATACTTTGTCTATTTACCTTTTATGTGTGCTTTACTGAACGCCTTTTGAAAATTCACATAGCGCCACATCTTCTGTCTTGGCTATCTCTACTAGTTACATTCTTAAAAACTTGAAAAACTTTGCCAGACAGGACTTCTCTTTTAGAAAGCCATGCTGACATGTTCCAATCATATTATAATTTTATTAAGTACACTGTTAAAACTTCCTGAATAACAGATTTTAGCATGTCCCCAATAACTGATGTCAGGTTAACTTGTCTATAGTTACCAGTTTTCATTCTCTCTCCTTTGAAAAGCACAGTTAACTTGCTAACTTCCAATCTGCTGGAAGCATTCGAGAATCTTGGCAATTTTAGAAAATTAAAGCAAGTGCACCCATTAACTGTACACCTATCTTCTTCAGAAACCACCTGAATGAAAAACATCAGATCCTGATGTATGTCAGATCTTATTCCCTTGAGTTTCTCCATGACTACATTTATTACACTCATTCCTCTGTATCTGTGAGGGCTCTGTTCTTGAGAGCCCCCATGAAAGATGAAATTCACAAGTGTACAGCTCATTAAAAATAGGTTGGAATGGTTAAAAATATTGCAGATACGCAATTTTTGGCTGATGGTAATTTTTGTTGTAACTTATTTTTTGGCGTGGAGAGGCAAATTTGCGATTTTGTGGACACAGAGGACTTATTGTACCTCAATGCCTCCTCTGCTTAGCACCTAGGTTACCCCCTATTTGAGGTATGCAACTTGTACCTTTTACTATGAAGGTAGATACATAAGTTTTACCTAATATTTTTGCCACTTCATTCCCCTTAATAGTTTATGCTTCAGCTTCTAAGGGTCCAAAGTTCACTTCAGCCACTCTTGTTTCATCTACTGCTAAAATCTCCAACAATCTGTTTTTACATTGTTAGCTAGTTTACCCTTGATTTGGAGATGCCAGTGTTGGACTGGGGTGAAAAAAGTTAAAAATCACACAACATCAGGTTATAGTCCAACAGGTTTTATTTGGAAGCTCTAGCGTTCGGAGCACTGCTCCTTCATCAGGTGGAGCTAGTGCTTCCGAATAAACCTGTTGGACTATAACCTGGTGTTGTGTGATTTTTAAACTTAGTTTATCCTCATTCTACTTTGCTTATTTTCAAAACTTTAAAGCCATAAAGACCATAAGATCAAACATAAGAAACAGGGACAGGAGTAGGCCATTCAACCCAAAAGCCCATGTCACCATTCGATAGGATCATGGCTGATCCAACATTCCTCACATCCATGTTCCTGTCCTTCCCCCACAACTGTTAATTCCCTGACTGATCCCCTTGCTGTCACTTTTTCTAATTTCTACAACATTCATAATTCTCAGAAGTACTAATATTCTTAGCAACAACATCAACCTCTACTTTCAAGCTTTCAACAATTTAGCAAGCCACAAATGGCACTCTCTGGTTGAGGTGTTTGTCAAAAATTGTCAAAGTTCTAATAGTTGATTCAAACACATGGATGGATGGGGAGTTTGAGGGAAGACAACAAATTGTAGTCATGTATTGCCTTTGATGCAGAAGGTGATGCAGAATGGGGAGTCACACAGAATAAGCAAACAGGTCTAGAAATGTGTTGCTGGAAAAGCGCAGCAGGTCAGGCAGCATCCAAGGAACAGGAGAATCGACATTTCGGGCAGAAGCCCATCCTCAGATCACCCTCACCTTGACCTCCCTCCACCTATCGCATTTCCAAAGCCCTTCCCCCAAGTCCCTCCTCCCTACCTTTTATCTTAGCCTGCTGGACACACTTTCCTCATTCCTGAGGAAGGGCTTATGCCCGAAACGTCGATTCTCCTGTTCCTTGGATGCTGCCTGACCTGCTGCGCTTTTCCAGCAACACATTTCTAGCTCTGATCTCCAGCATCTGCAGCCCTCACTTTCTCTTTAAGCAAACAGGTACCAACTTAGAGGCAGCAAAATACATACGAAAGCCAAATCATATTCTGAAAGATTTTGTTACAGTTTTGAAAAAGTGCACAGGTGCAAAGGTTATGGGGGAGTTCCAAGGAGCCATTTCTGAAGTTCGAAAATACCGTCCAAAGTAGAGAGCAAACATTTGTAACATATATTCAAAGGGAATGAGAGGAATACAATACAAAAGGAGATCAGAGACACAAGAGGAGATAAGATACAAAGGGAAATATTAAATTTCACATGTTGTGAGAGAGGATAAATGGGCAAGTAAATTTAGTCTAAGACAGGAGGGCTATATTTGGAAAAAGTTGAAGTTCATGAAACATTAAAGATGTGAAGCCAGCAAGAAACATGAACAATTCAAGTAAGAAACCAAGAGTT
Source organism: Chiloscyllium plagiosum (assembly GCF_004010195.1). Lineage (NCBI taxonomy): Eukaryota > Metazoa > Chordata > Chondrichthyes > Orectolobiformes > Hemiscylliidae > Chiloscyllium > Chiloscyllium plagiosum. The sequence continues at coordinate 52,280,511 of NC_057721.1, forward strand.
TTACCAGGAAAGAAACTGACAAAGAAGTAGAATCAAAGTTGGTAGAAGTTTTAGAAAACAAAATGAAAGATTTGTAGGCAGATACAGAAATCAATGAGTAGAAAATGCAATTTATGGCTGAGGTATTAAACAACTGGCCTTAGTGTTCCTAATCATGATATTTTGTGCAGAGAAAATTCTGACTTATCATGATTGAATATCAGCATGTGGTCTGAAACTGAACAGCGAAGTGTGGTTAGCATACATATAGAAGGGGACTCTATGGCACCAAAAAGCAACATAGCATTTGCCTTACATTTAGCTTCCAATATTTGGCATTGTAACTTAAGTACTTTCTTACAGGAGTAACAATTGTGCAATGTATATTGGTCCTTTCCACCATTTTCTGGTATGAAACACAGTGGAAGTTCCTTATTTATGCAGGCCTTTTCAGTTATGAATCCTTCACGTTACCCTTTAATGACATTAATCCTTCTTAGATTTTCAACTCCTGGATTATGCCCATAGAAATAGATTAGCTGTCTTTTACACCTTCCAGTTAATTATGTTGAGTATGATAAAACAATACTTCACACTTGAATGTACAAAAATGGCAGAATATTAAGGACCAATCTGGGATCTTGTTTTCCTTAAGACAAGAGGTGTTCGGCCAAATCTTCCTTTTAATGTCCTTGTTAATTTGAAGTACAACTCACATCATAATGCTACACAATGAATTAATATTTATAATTTACAAGATACTCAAAATAACCACTATCATTTTGATTAATTTCTCACTGTGTAGTCAGACACTGGAATGACATGACTAACACATTTATCATTTTGACTTTATTTGAAAACACAGAGAAATGCATCCATTTTGCTTGGTGCCATGTCAGATAAAGCATTGCTTAGGAATGTACTGAGGAAAGCATAGACTCATTGGTAATACGAAAGCAAAGTAGTGTGAACGTTGAAGATCTAAAATCAAAACCAAATGCTGGAGAAACTCATCAGATCTGGCAACAACTGTAAAGACAGAAACTGAATTAATGTTACCAGTTCGATATGATTCTTCTTCAGAATAGATTCACAGTGGGTTGATTTGATTAAAAGCCTCTGAACAATATGGAATTAAAGGGAATATTTATCGTAATATGCAAATAATCAAATGGAATCCTGACAGTCTTCAAGATGACTTTATTTCAAACTTCTGGTCTCCCCCACAAACTTGGCTCTCTTGACACCAACTCCCTCCCTCTTCATCTATGGACTCAGGTTAAACTGAGCTCTTTCACAATCTTGGTGGCTTGTTTAATCTCTCAGTCATGATTAAATCTCAATTTCTCTCCTACCTCAATCACAATCTGAATAAAACAGAACTGTGCTTGCTGGAGGTCTAAACCAAAACCAGAAAGGGCTGGTGAAACTCACAGGTCTGGCAGCATCGGTTGTTGAAAGCAAAGTTAATGTTTCAAGTCCGGTTCTGATGAAGCGTCACTAGGCTTTGTTCCCACACTTGCTGCCAGACCCGCTGAGTTTCACCAGCACTTTCTGGTTTTATTCCATAACAGTCATTTTAGAAAGGCATCTGGATGAGTATATGAGCAGGAAGGGTTCAGAGGGATATGGGCAAAGTGCTGGCAAATGGGACTAGATTAGATTACGACTCCAAGCATTGTTGCATTAAGTAGGCTAGAATAAAAACTTGAAAAGATTCAAGAGTTAACCAAAGTGTAGGTCAGAAACGTTGGGCCAATTGATTTTTGAGTGCCCGCAGTCTTCAAGACTCAAGAGTAAAGAGTGAACATTGCATGTCTCAATCAACTTTTAATAAAAAGGAAAACAGTTTATTTATTTACATTACAGGCCAGCAGGATTTTCTCACCAGAACAACACATGGGATCAGTGCTCTCATGCATATTGGCAGCTATAATAAAAGAATACGTATTTGAATTGACAGTGGTTTTTGTTTTTAAAGTAAAGCCTGTATTTTGGGTTCATTAAAACCATAGGTGCATGGTACGAAATCAAATTCATGACCACCAATCTCCTTTTTCTCTCCCTACCCCAACACACACAAGCAATTAACAGATTTCCACGCTAAATTCTTTGAATTATTGGGTCCCAAACATCGATACTTGGCAATCTACAAAGGCTATTTTCTGAGCAGAAACTTAATTAAAGAAGCTTAAATATTTTGTTTCTTTAGCAATAGAAGGTGGTATCTTCCTGAAACTGGTTTCTGATTTACTGTTATTATGCTCTTAATTGTTCAGGATTTCTACATTATGATTTTCAGCTTCAAAGAAATTAAAACAATGATATTCCTTCAAATTTTTGTGAAACAAGAGTAATTACTAGACCTCCAAGTGCGTAAGGACACAAGAAATAGGAGCAGGAACAGGACACTCAGGCCTTAAGCCTGTCCCATTATTCAAAAAGATCATGGTTCATCTGCTCGAGATCTCAAATCCTCTTTTGTATCACCCTTCACAGCCCTCAACTCCACAGTATTTCGAAAATCCAGCTACCTCCTCTTTAAATATTTTTAATCATCTAGCCTCAACTACTTTCTGGGATAAAGAATTCCAGCCATTCATTACCCTTTGGGAGAAGAAACCCCTTTGCATATCAGTCTCAAATTGGTGTCCCATTACTTTACAACTATGGGCAGAATTTTACAGGGGTCTGAACCATGTGCGACAAGATGAAATGTGTACAGAATCAGGCAACAATTGCAGTGAAGTCCATTGCAGTGTTGGGAGTAACTCATGCTACTTACTCAGTTGACAAGCTGAATGGCCTCCTTCTGCAATGTAACAATATTGTGATTCGGTTTTATGCTTTTCAGAAGCAGTGTGGCAAGAGTTAACATTCAGCAGTGGGGGAGACACCAATTTACAAGGATCAACCCTTGTTAAATACTGTGAACACCATAATTCAGCTCATTAATATTCTGGCTCTCATTTTATCAACCTCGCCAAACAAGTTTGACACCAGAAATTCTGACAAGGAAACTAGAGTGCGTACTTGCTTGCTCTAACTCTGAAGTGCCTCCACGTTTGACACAAGACACCAACATCTCAGGACATGCTGCACGAGCACCAGTCACATACACCACATGTCCATAGACAATGGCATGCAACAGGTGCAGGTTCTGACAGGACACTTTTGCACTTCAATGATGCAACTTGGTGAACCCTTCCTATCCAATGTCTTCAAAACGTTGTAATTGTACCTATCTCCAACAATATCTCTGGCAGCTCATTCCATACACGCACCACTCTCTGCTTGAAAACATTGCCCTTTGGTTTCCATTTATATTTTCCCTCTCTCCCTTTAACCTCTATCCTCTAGTTTTGGACTCCCATACCACAGGAAAAAGACCTTGTCTACTTACCCTACCCATGCCCTTTGTAGAGATTTTATAAACCTCTACAAGGTCACTTGTCAGTCTGCGATGCTCCAGGGAAAATAGCCCCAGCCTATTCAACTTCTCCCTATAGTTTAAACCCTCCAACTCTGGCAACATCCATGTAAATCTTTTCTGAACCCTTTCAAGTTTAACAACATCTTTCCTATAGCAGGGAAATCAGAATTGAAGGCTGTATTTCAAAAAGTGACCTAACTAGTGTCCTGTACAGCCATAACATGATATCTCAAGGAGCAGCGCTTCGAAAGCTAGTGCTTTCCAATAAACCTGTTGGACTATAACCTGATGTTGTGTGATTTTTAAACTTTGCACACCCCAGTCCAACACCAGCATCTCCAAATTATCCCAAATCCTATACTCAATACACTTCTTTGCTACCCTGTCTACCTGTGACTCCATTTTCAAGGAACTGTCAACCTGAACCCAAAGGTCTCTTTGTTCAGGAACACTCCCCAGAAATTTACCATTAAGAGTGCAAGTCCTGCCCTGATTTGCCCTACCAAAACACAGCATCTTAGAGTTATCTAAAGTAAACTCCATCTGCCACTCCTCCTGTCTGGAATTCTTAAAGATACACTAGAACATGTCAAGATGAGAGGTGGATAATGCTCAAATCAAATGTCAATTCGTTGTAGTAATGAAGCAGAACATAGGGGAACAGATTCAAACTTCATAGCCCATTGTAGTGAAAGCCTGGTCTGATGAGGATGCTTACTTATCACAAGGTTACAGTGAAGGTTTGTAACATTCTCCTGGACTTGCCTCGACTCCTTGTCCAATCCCCTACTTTTCTCTCAAACACGATCACACTCAGACATCTTCTCCACATACTTGTTTTTCATAACTTACAACATTACCTCTAATGCAGAGAGATCCACAAGCACCTAAATATTATTGATTCCCAGCAATGGATGGATGGAATGAAGTATCCCATAATGTGGAATGAAAAAAAAACTGATTCATGTGTATTATTTTCAATCTCATCCCATTTCTTGAGGAGGCACTGAACAAAGATTGGTCGAATTGTGCAAACACTGACATTACCCTGGAGTTAGGGTAAAATGATCCTCCAAGTTAATTGACTCATGCCATCTCTTAGCCAGGCATTCAATGAGGAAATGATTTGCAGCAGGAGGTTATCCAGAGTTTAAAATGAGATAAAACTAAGCAAAAGAGTGAAAGCAGATTTTTATTTTTTCACATAGTTAAAAGTCACAGAATAGTCTAAAAATTCTAGTTTTTAATCAAGTGAAATTAATGCCACAGAAGACGATGTCTGAGCTTTGATACAAGGAAAATCTCCCTGGCCATCCTCGCACATCGTTTGGCAAGAGAGTCCAATTCTTTTTATTTAATGAAGTTAAAAACCACACAACACCAGGTTATAGTCTAACAGGCTTATTTGGACATCTGAGCTTTCGGCGCATTGTTCCTTCAGCAGGTAGCTGGGGAAAAGGATCATAAGACACAGAATTTATAGCAAAAGATTAGTGCCATGCAACTGAAGCAACATAGTGAATAAACAGCAATCTTGGTTTGTTCAATAGCTTATTTCAGTTGCATGACACTAATCTTTTGCTATAAATTCCGTGTCTTATGATCCTTCTCCACAGCTATCTGCTGAAGGAGCAGTGCTCCGAAAGCTAGTGCTTCCAAATAAACCTGTTGGACTATAATCTGGTGTTGTGAGATTTTTAACTTTGTCTACTCCAGCCCTATACCGGCTCCTCCACACTCTGTTTAATGAAGTATGATGACATCTACTGATTCAGTTGGTCTATAATCCTGTCTAAATGGCCACACTGTCATCGCTCTACATTCTCACTCCAGTTTAATTTACAAACATTCAAAATTTTTCATTGGCAGTTTTGTTCTGGAGCTGCTAGAAACCATCTGTGGTATATATCTTAGTGTATATGGAAATTTCTACAAAATACAACATTACAATGGGTACAACTTTCATACATACCTTCCTCTCACTTGTCAGCATTCTAAAGTGACTGTTTTATCCACAACATCCTGGCCCATTCCTCTATCATTGTCAATATCTCACCTCCTTCCGATGCAACTATAACACCTGCCCTTTAGCCTCATCTCTCATCACCGTCCAAGGCAACAAAACCTCCTTCCATTTGAAGCAGTGATGACTTGTGCAATTTTTAAATTTAAAATACAGTATTTACTCCTCTCAATATGGTCTCCTCTATCTTGAAGAGACCACTCACAATTGGATCACCATTTTGCCAAACACCTCTGCTCAATCTACAAACATGACTCTAGCCTTCTGGTCAATTGCTTCTGTAATTTAGGCACCCTGAAGTCATGCTCATATTTGTGTCCACAACCTGCTGCAGTGTTCCAGGGAAGCCAACGCCATCTAGAAGGACAGCAACTTGTTTTCTTTTCAGGTGCTTTGCAGCCTTTTGGACTCAACACAATGTTCAACAACTTCAGACAATGAGCTCGGTCATCCATTTTGATTTATTTCATGCCAACAACCAGTCTGTATCCACACTCTCAGTTCAGATGGAGTTGACATTTTTTTTCTGCCTAAACACCTAGTGCAGAATTTTCCCACTTTCAGGTGAAGTGTTTTCTCAAGTGAGATTTATAACACCCAGTCAGCATGGCTCGAAGCAATTCTTCTCGCACAATCTTGCCCCTTCACATTATCAATGATTTAACTGGGTTCTTGGGTGCCATTTTTGAGGAATCACATGATCAGAAAGACAAAAAGGTGCATCACAGCCAGGACTTCCCAGCGCTGTGTAAAATGGAGCAGCACACGACCTCCAGTCATGCAGGACAGAAACAACTCTTTCACACAATGTTTCTCAAGCCTCAACATTTAGACCATGGCCCAGAGGAATGGAAAGCTCACTCCCCACTTCACAGGTAGGTATCTGGAAATGTTGGTGCGTGGGCTGGGGGAGATGACGGCAGTCCTTTCTCCAGCTGACCACCAGTGGAGTCACCCCACCAGGCCAGGCCAGGAATGGTACAGATTACAGCCTGATTCAGTGCTGTGTCTCAAGTGAAGCGGATTGCCCAACTGTGGCAGAGTTCTGCAGCATGGATATAGACCCTTTGGTCCAAATCGTCCATGCCCACGAGGTTTCCCAAACAAAACTAGTCCTATCTGTCTAGATTTGACACAGTGCTGCCAGCCAAAGTTCTGCTTTCCACCATCACCACTATACTGACTCTCACTCACAGGGCCAGCACTTATTCTAACTCTACCATTGCATATGCATCTCACCAACTCCTGGTATTATATGCAGCATGCCCATTGAGCAGCTCCCACCCACTTCACCCTCTCAAACTAGAAAACCTTCTTGCCTTGCTTGCTTGTGAATCACTCACTGGGGACCACCTCTTCTGCTCCTGCATAATCATTAACTGCTCTTGCATCCACTTGTATGATATTTAACCTATCCGAGAAAGAACTGGCTAATCCCAACCCCTACCTTGCCCCCCACCAAACAGATGTCTCAATTGTACTCCAACTGACTCATCTTTAATCCCCTTCCTCAATGCAATTGACCTGTAGAACTTACCATGGACCAATCCCTCAACTGCAAGCCCAAGAGATCCCCAGAGTCTGGCTGGATCCAACTTAAAGCACCCAACTTAAAAAGTGGCCAACCCTCTGGAATGGAATATTACAAGACCCTTATCTGGCTTTCTGTAATCCCATTTCACCCCACCAAGGACTGCTCCCCTTTGACACTGTCGTTTGCAGGAAGCACTTGCAATGTGTTTGCTGCATAAGCTGTTGGCATATGCTGTAGGTTGTGGCACTGATCTACCACTGTACCACACAGTTATATGTCGAATCCCTTAACTGTCTGCTGCTTCCCACTATCACAAGCTGCCTGCCTCACCCTCTGTTCTAAAAAGCAAAGCATGCCACATGAGCTGGCAGCCGACAACTGAGCACTAGATATCCTAGACATGAGGAAAGCAATGTGACCTACAGAGAAGCTGGCAGCATCCAAGTAAGTGGTGAAGTTAATAAGCACTAAGAAAGCAATCCAAGAGCGGCTTGTGTCCAGTGTGCACAAAAACATCTGATGTAGATGCACAAGATGTACACCTGTCCCTGCGTACAAAACAACCTATCAGAAGCCTGCATGCCATCGGTGCCTCTAAGCTACAAAGTGAATTGTTTCAAGTTGGTGAGACAGTTGATCAGTGAGGCATTAGACAAGTTGAACTTGATGGTTTACTGTGAACGAAGGGTGAAGGAGGATGGTGGCAATGGAGCATAACAGAACAGTGGGCAGAGGAAATCTTCAGATGATGGCTAGGACAAAGTCAGAGAACTGTAATCAAGTATTTACATATCTAGAATTGGAGTTGAACAGTATGGTACTGGAAAAGCACAGCCGGTCAGGTAGCATCCGAGGAGCAGGAGAGTCAAAGTTTCGGGCAGAAGCTCTTCATTAGTCGACTCTCCTGCTTCTTGGATGCGGCCTGACCAGCTGTGCTTTTTCAGCACCACACTCTTCGACTCAATCTCCAGCATTGGCAGTCCTTACTTTCTTCCTATAACTAGAAATTGCACTGCTCAGTTTCTCAGGCTTGTAAGTAAAGCCAGTTGAGGTTTTAATAACACTTTAAGCTAAGATAAAAGCAGAATACAGTGGATACTAGAACTCTGATATAAAAACAGCCTCATCAGAAAGAAACTCATCAGTTCTGGCAGCATCTGTGGAGAGAGAAGATGTTTTAACATTTCAAGTCCAGTACTAGTCTTCTTCAGAACCACCATACAGGTCTTGAAACATTAATTCTGTTTCACTCTCCACAGATACTGCCAAACCTGCCGAGTTTCTCTCGTGCTTTCTGTTTCTGTTTCACAAAAGTAAGGTCATTGCAGCTCAATGGTGAGACTCAAAAGCTGACATACAAGTCTGGAGGTGAAAATTGCAAGATCTTTCCTCAACATTGGAAAGCTGATTGTTTTTTGCCTTCTCTTCAGATTTTGCTGTCTTTCTCACCATTGCTCACATTACACCTTGCTAGAGGAAGGTTCCACCCCTTCTGTCGATGACGTCTTTCTCTCTATGCCACCCTCACTAATATTCCCTCTGAACACCAAGATTTTGTGCAGCAATCTTCCTTCGCCGCTAATATATCCCTCCCCTGTCCATCTCCCTCTTTCCAACAGCATAAAACCCACAATTTCTACCTCTCTTCAGTCCTAAATAAGAGCCATTTTGGAAGCAAAATGTTACCTCTGTATCTCTCCATAGATGCTGCCAAACCTACTGAGTTTCTCCAAGTTTTATTCATTTTTACTGTTGGATATCTTGGTAAGACAAACAAATAAACTCAGTTATAATCTACATCAATTCTGTTAAAAATATTTCCACAATGCTTATATTGACAGCTAAGCAATTTGCATCAGAAAACAATGACCCTGATTTTGCACGAGAAACAATGAGACTATCAGCACTCACTATAATTAAAGCATAAATCGGACAGCAACATCTGGCATCAGTGCAGTTAAATGTGGAAAGAGGAAGTTGCTGCTCGAGTTGCCTCGTTTCTCCAGATTCTTTGCTATAACAGTAACCCATCAAGAGGCTAGAGACTGAAACACAGTCAGTAGAACAAAGTTCAACAACTTCTATAAGAGATACCCACTAAACATCCCCGAGATGGTTCAATTTGTCCTACATGTGTTTTTAGCAGCATAGAAAGTAAAGTACTGCAAAACATCCACTCTCACACTGAAAATTAAGCATAATATCGTGGAGTCACAGAGTTAGAGAGATATACAGCAAGGGAACAGACCCTTTAGTCCAACTCGTCCATGAGACTCATTTGTTCAGATTTTAATTAATGCTGAAGGTATTAAGATCTTTTAACTTGTTCTTGGAATCTCTTTTGTCCCTTTCCCGTTTTTTTCTTTGTGCACATCATTCTGCATTGAATTCAGTATTATACTGCTTGCACCATCTCTACAGAAGGAATCTTAAAGAAAGTATTTTTAATCACCCTGTGAGGGCATGTTATGACACACAGCTGGTCTTTCTGTCCCAGAGGGAGAGATTTTACCACTGCATCTCACCGTCCCGGAAGGAATCTTACACACTTTGCAAAGTTTCAGGGGTTGGGAGCAGTTGGTTAAGGAAGGGCCTTTAGTATAATAAAGAGTCAGAAAATTTATGTAGATGGAAAGAGACTGTTTGGCCATCACCCCAGTCATCAAATATTCATCTACTCTAATTCCATTTTCCAGCACTTGGCCCACAGCCTTTGTGCTATGGCATTATAAATATTCATCTCAATACTTTGCATTTGTTTTGAGGGTTCCTGCCTCTTCCATCCTTTTAGACAGCAAGTCCCAAAAACCTACAACCCTCTGGGTGAATCATCATCTTTTCCCCTCAACTCCCCTCTCAGTCTCCTGTTGTTTACCTTAAAAGCAATGTCCCCTGGTTATTGACCCTTCTACTAAGAGGAAAAGTTTCTCCTTATTGACACCGTCTATGCCCATCAGAACATTGTACACCTCTCCTATGATCTTATGGAAGGGAGTCAATTAATATGTTGCCATTTAATTAAAACAGCCAGAGGGTTCTTTAGACAGAGGCCCAAAACCATCAGGTGATGATGCAGGTAGGGGAGTGGGATACAACTCTAAAATGTAGACACTTACCCAACAGTTTAGCAGATTTTGGCCGCAGCTCCAGTATGGATCTTTTTATTTGGGGGAGGGGAGGTGTGTAGTGGATTTAAAGACAGGAATAATGTCACCCCACCTTGCTACCAGGAGGCCATTCCCAGGCACCCATGGATCTTCTGCCTGGGTGAGGTTCTGTCTAAAGTCTTCATGATGCCAGAAGCTTCATGAATTTGCATTCAATTGGACAATTAACTAACCTAATTGGCTCCCTGCCATTCCTGGCTGGTTAGCCAGTAACCATGAATTATATTAGATACAGTAAAAGAAATAAGAAAAGACAAAACAGTTTCAGAAATTTAAAATTTAGTTTATAAGGGAATCAAAGTCAAAGGAGGTAGGCAGGATAGTGTGTGAAATGAAAAGGATTCTTTTTGCATGAAGAACAAAACTAGTACTGAGGCAGGATTGCTCAGAGGTAGGAACGGTTTGAGAAACTGACCCAACATACTGTGTTTGCACTTTGCTCCTGCACCCAGATCCATCTCTAAAGGACTAGAAAGATTCAAGCCTGTGTTCCTCCCTATTCTTCAACCTTGATTTAAGAGATAACCAGTTGCTTGTCTTGTTGTCATAGGTTCAAGATTCCCTGCAGAGGGCGCTGCTCTACTTTGGAAATCTAATCACGACACATTCCAGTGCAGGAACATACAGATTTGTCAGCAAATTTAAATGTAATGTAATCCTGACACTATTAATTTATCAAAAACCGCAAAATCCAAGCCAAAGCCAATCAACTAAAGTCTGCACCTGTCCAAGGGTTTTCCCACTTTCGGACCAAGTCTGAAAGCAGGACGTTTAGTGGAAAAAGTTCTTGGTCTATTTTGTATAGAAAATGTGCAGGATCAAGCATCAATTAGGCATATGATTAGCCGCCAGAGAGGCTTTCCAGTAGAATTTCACAGCCAGACCAAGAGATTTTGTCTGCTGGTGCTGCCAGCACAGCCTGAAACCTCGCAGCCTGAAACTTCAGGGGCAGGTTCACCGGGACGAAAGGCGGTGTTTTGGTTGGAAGATGCTTTGGGGATAGGAGCTCACAAGGAGGGTTGGGGTGGGAGCCTCAAATTAATGCAGAGCGAGGAACCCCATCTACCACCAAATTAACCAGCCAGATATTCTTGTCCTTTCTCACCGCTCATCCCATCTGATCACTGGTTAACTACTTAATAGACGAAGGGTTAAGACGACCTGAGCCTTCCCACCCAAAACTCAAATTTCTGAGGTGGTGGAAAGTATATCTGATGATTGCCCTTCCCATCATCTTCTGCATCAATTCTTGGAAAAGGGAACTTCTGCCCAGTGTGAGTGGAAGATGACTAAAAATTACAGTCCAGAAAATACTGCAGTAGCACCTCTCACAGTCAATGACATGATGACAATGGATTTTTAACTTCACTCTATATTTGGGGGACAATGTTCTGGAATATCATGGTGGAAACAGTGCAGCAACATTCATCAATATCATGTTTAATGCCCTATCTCATTAAACAATAAATCACAAGGATACAGGATAAACTAAATGAACAAGAGACATAAACAGTGAATTATATTAGATACAGCAAAAGAAATAATTAAGAAAAAAAAGAAGGAAAATGTTTCACAAAATTTAAAATTTAATTAACAAGCAAATCAAAGCAGGATAGTGTGTGAAAAGTTCAAGGATTCTTAACAAATGAAGTATGAGACTAATCCCCTGTCCATCGTGGTTGGAAATTTTTCAGAAGGACTTAAGAATTGTTAAAAGAAAAAAAACATCAATTCCCTTCAAGTTCCTTGCAGTTCATTTCTACAACCTTTGAAACCCTAGGTCCCAAAGTACTTTTGCCATTCTAGGGGCACAACATTTGGTACATTTTGCCTCTAGACTCATGTATTGTATCCAAATTTTTCTGGATTTGCAATTTTGAGTGTCAAGACAGCTCTGGATCTGAAAATGACTGCCTTCCCATACTAACAAGTATGAGGACGTAAATACTGCCAAGGCAACTGAGTATCACAGACTATTTACTGTCCATTGCTAAGGGTTGTGGTGGTGCTTTTCCTAAATGAGTGAGTGCATTTCCTGATATTACAATTATGACCACACTTTAACCATTAAAACTTAACTGGCTGAAAGGTGTTTGGGATACCCTAAGGTGATGAAAGACATTTCACAAATAGATTCTTTGAAATAAAACCATTAGCAAATCAGGCAAGCATGATAACAATTTTACAGAATATTCTAAAATATCCCAAAAGTTGAAAAAGGAACATGTAAAATGTCTTCCATGTACTAAATACAGTAAAAGAATGAACATGTTTGTGACTTTACTACAAAAAGTGAATATTTCTTGTTCAAGATCAAGACATGCACATGGAAAGAACAATAAGCTCAATCAGTCCTTTAGTTGTTTTTTTTTCACTAATCCCACATCCAACTCTTTGGATCCTACAACTTTTGTTAGTACTGTATCGCAAAATTTAGATGATGATACATTGACATCGTACATAATTCCAGTCCATTCAAGCTGACATGAGTGACTTCAATATGTAATGAATTGTGTCTTTTAAACAGATGAAACCATTTTTGAATGGTGAAAAATGTGCAGCTTTAAAAAGCTTTACTGCCACTTTAATATAAATTATAAAGTGCATTTTCTTTTGAGAATTGAATTGATCAATTTTCCCAAAATTCATTACTGGGGTCAAAATCACAACGAAACATTCTAAGATTAGATTAGATTACAGTGTGGAAACAGGCCCTTCGGCCCAACAAGTCCACACCGACCCGCCGAAGCGAAACCCACCCATACCCCTACATTTACCCCTTACCTAACACTACAGGCAATTTAGTATGGCCAATGACCCTGCACATCTTTGGATGGTGGGAGGAAACCGGAGCACCCGGAAGAAACCCACGCAGACGGGGAGACACATGCTTGCCACAAAGTTATGGAACAGACTTGTTTTGTGAGACAGATGATTTAATGGGTAAGGAAACTAAGAGCTTGCAGGGAACATAACTTTTAAATAGATGATTAGGTAACATAATACAGTTTTTCTTTTTCAGGTACATTGCAGTTTAGTTAAAGGGGACGTCTCCCTCTACATAGTCATTCCAAATCTCTCCACCAACACTTCGGATTAACTTAGGTTCCTATGTCAGGATCAAGATGTGCTGGTAAGCACTCTGCTCTCTAGGATTCAGTAAAGTGCACAAGAATAAGTTTAGCAACATCACAGGATGTTGCCACAGGTACGATCTCTGATCAACAACTTGCATTTCTAAACATTATTTTCCCAACCTCCCCATTTTGGACTGCCTTGAAAGCCACTAAAATCTCACATTTCCTTTCGTTCTGATAAAATGTCATCAAGCTAAAAGTTTAACTCAGTTTCTCTTTCCACAGAGGCTACCTGACCTGCTATCTCCAGTATTTTCTGTTTTTATAGAGTCATAGAGGTTCATAGCATGGAAATAGGCCTTTCTGCTGAACTTGTCCATGCCAGCAATCCAGTCCCATTTATTGCAAAGTTTGTGGCAGAATATTTCAGATTCCATAGTGGTTAATGGTTGAAGATACACTCAGAGGCATACAGTTCACAATTTGCTCTGTGCTAAATACAAGGGTTGTATTTAAAAAGCCAGTCTAAATTATATGACTGTTTAATTGAGATACCACAGTGTTAATCAAGTTTTGTTATACTCATTTTCACTTTTAGCTGAGTCCAAATTTTTTAAATTTATTTTGTTTCATTCATAAATGCACCTGAAATGCAGCTGTTAGGAACTTCTTAGATTCTTTAGGATTTTTAAAGCATTTTTGGCAGATCTTCAGAAAAGAAAAATGTTCTTGTGTTAACTTGTGTATTGACTACAAGTGTAGATGACCATTTCTCATCTCAGTCTAACACAGGCCAATGTTTGAAGAAATATTTGAATTTTTTCAAACAATTCTGATAAAAAGCAGAACACGTACTCTAATATCTGTAGTTAAGATGACCAATTTTTGACAGTAATAACTTGAACATAAAATGAGTAACTGGAAACTACATCAACTTTGTCACAGCAAGCTCCAATATTACAACTTCTTCAGTGCGAGCATCTTGAGCCTACAATTAATAAGAGTTCAATAAAATGAACCACTAACAAGAAATAAATCTGTCAAACCCGCAAGTGTTCAGCAAGGAGGTTTACTCTAGATTGCCTTATGCATCAAAAAGCTTGGTATTTTTCTTACCTAAACAATGGAAATGGAATTTGATGTGATGCAGTTTTTTCTGATTTTCTTCTCACTTGTTCACGACCTGAAAGGAAACAGATTTGACAATATGAATTAACTAAACACAAAATGGTTAATAATACGGATGTGCGTTACAAAGACACATTACATATTGCCTCAACAACTGGATATACATCACTGTAAATGGTTAGATTCCATATACCTCATGTCTTGTCAAAATGTTTAAAATCCTCACTTTCCATCCCACTTTACATTATTTCATCTTCCCACAACAAGCAATAAATCACACAACCTCTCTCAATCTTATATGGTGGAATCTGGACATTCGGCAGTAATAACGCATTGGCTATACATAAACTTCCACCTGAAGATATTGTAATTTAATTATATGAAATGTTTTTACCATCAGTCCATTCACACAAGAACAAAACTTTAATTATCACAGTGCAAAACACAGTCAAAAGACTTGCAGGTCTCTGACAGGAATGCAGACACATTCACATATGAAGTGAACCACCCTGTTTAAATTCTGAAGGCTTAAACACTTCGGAGATACTGCACTTAAACAGGCCCGTCAACAAACTGGTTCCAAGTCTATGGTTTGCCCTCCATACTGCCCTGATCAAATGCACATTGTCTTTCAACATCTGTTTCTTGACCCATCAATCCAATCTAACCGTAAATGCTAAGAGTTTTTGCCTACTACAAAAACTGTGAAAATATTGTGTTTAATCTTGTATTAATGGCTACTCAACAGCAATAAACAGTCTGCTTTTATTTATCCTATTGCATCCTGCCAAAATTTTAAAGACTCTGCTCTGTCAAAATTCTCGCAAAAAAGGAAAAACCTTTGCAATTTCTTTAGTCATCAACTCCCCTACTCACCTGAACCCTTCCAACCCCTCAGAGGTAATGAATGATTTTATAGAGCTAAACACAGGAGGGTTATCTTGCCTTAAGCCAGTTAACAGCTCACCAATCATTGAGTGCAAAATGGCCAGAATGGGAGCAGACGTACCCCTGATACTTCAACTCGGAAGGGAATCTCCACCTATCAATCCAACTGCACAGAAGATCTCCCAACGGTCGTCATCGATAGTAATCTGGAGCAAGAAACCCAGCCTATTGCTCTCTTTTGAGTCCAGAGGGGCTGAAGCTGATTCTACTACCTTTATATCCATCTCCAGTTTACCTGAGCTGACAGACTAGACATCAGACCCAGGACATACTTACTACAAAACTCACCAATGTCAAGGAATAATTTCAGTTTAATCTTGATTTTTTGCTACAGATTGCCTGAAATTCCCTCTATTAAAGTTAAAAATTCATCAAACCATATCCTTTCAAGAGATATCTACAATGAGTGTTTACCCTACATGGAGAAAGGCTATGGAGAACGGTGCAGAATTCATAATTCATCAAAACAAAATGCTACTTCACATATATCAAAGCGAAGCCTCATTATTAAACACACTACAGTCCCTTCCAAGATTCTTTTCTTCAATTCGAGAAAAAGAAAAATGAGTCTGTACTGTTTAACCAATGTTATCAGGGAAGACCTGTGGTCTTGAAACAATAAAAAGCATAGCTGCCAAGAATATTTCATAACATTAATAGGAAACACAGAGAGGCCGTTTTGTGTTGCCACAGTAGCATCCCTGCCCTGAACCAGGCAATCCAGGTTCGAGTCCCACCTGCCCCAGAGGTGAACAAATTGATCAGAAAAAACAGGTAATAAAATGAGGAAAGACAGAAAACAAATCTATTTGATAATATTCCAAATTTAACCATGTAATAGAGTATCTTCATTCAGTAATTCATTTATCTCTTTACCTGTAATAGCTGGTTTATAATTTGTTGATAAAGTTATGTACCTTGTCTAACCTCTCTCCATATGGTTAGGAACGTATTCCACTATTTTGGAATGAACCTTAGGATGTCTCTTATGTTAAGTGCAAGTTGTCATTTTTAGACCATAGAAGTAATGAACACAAGATGTTCCCGGGTCTCTGGCCTTTTAATACATAGAGTATTTAGTTTAAAACAGAATTTTTAAATGTCAAGGTTTTATTCCATTCCTAAAAAACAACATGAACATGTTTTGTTTACACGATGTGGCCTGGAATCACATGGTACAAGAATTACTTTGTTTCACACTATGCAAATTGAGAAGACTACAGCAAGGGTGGTACTCTGGTGCTCTATATTAAATAGACTGGACAAGGAAAACTGATCCAAAATGAACTTACATCGTTCCACAGCTGTGGCAGTCTTTTCTATCACAACTGTAATAATGTGTACTTCTTTGAATAAGTTTACCTCTAGTTCAATAAACAATGGTTACTTATGTTTAAAGTCTGAGCACCCGCAATGGCGTGCCAAATGAAGACCTCCTGTAACCAAATGCTCAATGTTCATCAACTCTCGTAGTTGGAAGGTTGCTAGCTCGACTACTCCTAGAGTACATACCCAAGAAAAATGACCAAACTCTACACATTACACTATCTAATCAAAGCACCACACAGATGTAGTAAGACTTCAATAAGTTTACACTTCATCCTTCTTGTAATAGCATTCTGTTTGTCTTCCAAATAACTTGCTGTACCTGCATGCCTACTTGGTGATTCTTGTACAAGATCACCTAGGTCTGTACGTAACACAGCACTCTGCACTCTCTTCCCATTAAAACAATACTCTGCTTTTCTATTGGTCCTGCCAAAATGGATGATCTCTCATTTCCTCCCATTATACTCCATATCGGCACAATTCAGTCAGACACTTCATCCAAGTCATTAATAAAGATCAGCACTGAGCCATGTGGCACTTCAGTAATTACAGTTTGCCAAATAAAAATAATAGTTTTTTTTTATAATCTATCATCTCTGCAACCCCTTTTTTAAAGCCCAAGGATCCAGGTCATCAGGTTCAGGAACTGGTCTGGCTTAAGTTACTGTGGCACTCCCCTTACTTTTCTCCAGCAACAGCGATAGTATAAGTTCTTCTATCCTATTAGTTATTTTTGGTGTCCTCTGCTCTGAAGATGGATACAAAAAACTTGTTGAAAGAGTTTGCCATTTCCTGGTTTCCAATTATTAATTCCCCAGTCTCTATCTCTATGGAACCAACCCTCACTTTTGCTACTCTTTTCTTTCATACACTTGCAGAAACCTTCACGGTTTGTTTATAATTTTCTTGATAACATTCTCTTACACTCCAATTTCTACCCCGGCTTTCTTTGGTCATTCATTTCTAATTTCTATAATGTTCACAACTTTCTGGTCCACTGCTAACCTTCAGAGAGTGTTATACCTGTTTCTTTCAACCCTCAACTTCCTCAGTTTGCCCTGGATGGTGTGGCTTTTTGGCAGAAACTTTCTTCCTCAATATCTCTGGAAATGTCTGCCACTGCTTCTCATCAAAAATTGATGAGTTTGTAATAGAATGAATTGGAAGCAAGATACAAAATTTAACGCATTCATGTTGTAAATACATTGATAATTTATCAGCACAAAATACATCAACCATATTTGGACATGTGCTAAACAGCACACATTTGGACTAATATTTATCTAGTTAATACAAACAGACAATGTTCACAGTAGACCAAATTTACAAATAAATTCAAAGATTAAGGCAAGTCACTGACTTAAAATTAAAGTATCTGGATTAGTGGTGCTGGAAGAGCACAGCAGTTCAGGCAGGATCAAAGGATGCTGCCTGAACTGCTGTGCTCTTCCAGCACCACTAATCCAGAATCTGGTTTCCAGCATCTGCAGTCATTGTTTTTACCTACCTTAAAATTAAAGTATCATGGCTATATTCTTGGTTAGCAAATCACATTTAGGAAATTCATTCGAAATCAATCAAGGAACAAATGAGAAACAGCCTACAGAAGTTTTTTTTTAAAAAGTTATTGCCAGATTAAAAAAAACACTTCGTGATATGGGCCAACATCAATGAACTCCTAGTTATTGCTGCTTTCAAAAAGCATCGAACAATGGTCGTTTTTATGAAGGTTCATTAAAATCTGATGAAGCATTTCAACATTCACTGGGCAATATTTATTCTCTTGAGGGCAACACCATAACAAATTGCTCTCCCTCTACATACACAAAGGAAAAATTATTTTTTTTTTAATGACAAAATGTTACATAGCATTACTGCTGGTGTCACACAGGCCACATATTTTGATTTTAATTCCACCAAAAATTAAGATTGTCCATTCTCAAACACATTAACATACATTCAAAATTAGTTTATTAGAGTGGTCAATTGTATAGAAGGGCTTTCTTTTAAAGTTTGGATATATTAAAATGTACTTTACAGATTTTCCTTGTCGTTATCTTCAGCAGATCTAAGTTTTAGTTGTTGCTTGAAAAATATTTGCCTTCTTCTGTAGTTAATTTTGCAAAGCAGAAATAAAAGGATTCTTTTAAATAGTAAAATGCATTTCCAAAAAATAAAGAGAATAAATCAAATGGATATCTGCAGCTATCTCCCTCCCTCTAAAAGAACAGTGAAAACTGCATTGTTTCAAAACATAAGTACTTAAAACCAAATATGATGAGAGTCAAGCAAGCAAGTAACAATGTAAGTGGATTCAGCCAGAACCAAAATTCCAAAAGAAACAAATACTCCAGCCACAAAGGAGCTCATCAATCTGATTTTCCAGAAACTATCATTGATGTCCCACAGCAAAGTGATCAATGTGACCACACCGTCAATGAGGACAAGCATAAATTGGACTACTTGCTAATCAAGGACAGATAAACTCCAACATATTTGGAAGGCTGGATAATTAGTGGTATCAACTTGTCACCTATCTAATGAGTTTATTCCTTGAGTAGTCTCACCATCTTGAAATTGTCACTAAAGCCAAAATAATTTAATGATTAGTTATTCACTTGATACTACTTTACAATTATATCCTGAACCCCCTTTATAAGCTCTTATGCATTGGATTAAGTGAATCTATTTGAATCTAAGTGAATCAAGTGAACAGTAAGTCAATTAACTGTTTGTTGTTCAATTGCTGGGTTTTATATATCACTTACATATAAAAATTATTAGATGGTCTATATAAAGTTTTAAGATGTGAATGACAGTTTATAGCTTTTAGCACATTGACATTTCTGACAAGAAAGAATCAATTCATTCACTCAATATATTTTGGTTTTCCAAACAACAAAGGTAAGGTGAACTATACATAGTCAGAACAGGATAACATGAGGCAGTACAACAAGCCAGCTTTTACATTATTCACACTTCAACATTCAACTGAATGATACCATTAATTATCCAACCTTCCAAAGATGTTGGAGTTTATCTGTTATTGATTAGCAAGGAGTCCAATTTTATGCTCGTCCTCATTGACGGTGTAGTCAGTTAAGGCAAGGGATAAATGAATTACCTCCTATGCTTGGTGTTTTTTGGCAAATACATGTCAGCATCTCAAGTTTCTTAAACCAATGTTCTTACAGGGAGGCTTTCTACATAGTAATATAACTGATGTTCCAATTTTCAAACTGTGTTTTTACCTCTGCCACTGACAGTGGGTGAAGCTAATAATGTTGTCACTATTTATTAGTATGTTTGTCTGAAAACAAAATATTGCCAAAATGTAATGGACGATTTTTAACAAAATCTGGTACACCAACAGAATTAAACCAAAGGAAGGACAGAGTGTAATGTTGAGTTGGCACATGTTTCTGAATGTTGCTTCCACTTACTTACCAATATAATTGAAACAGATTATTCAAAATAAATAACTGAAATTTCAGTTAAAGTTTCTCTTTACTGTGGCTATGTTATGATCTTAAGATGATGCAGCCACAACAGGTAACGTATAGTAAAGGACTGATTACAATGCACAGAAAAAGACTTGCCTCTGTATAGTATCTTTTGCAACACCAGACATCACAAAGCAGTTCACAGCCAATTAAGTACTTTTTGAAGCATAGTAACGGTTATAATGTAAGAAGCACAGCAAACAACTGCAAATAAAGAATTCCCGCAAACAGTGTGGTGACAATAGCCAAATAACTTGTTTTGTAATGTTGATGGATAAATATTGGCCAGGACACAGAGGATAACTCTTTAAAAAGAGTACCATGGGATAATTTACAAGTATTTTTATTATGCAAAAGTCTTCCTTGCTAAACTTCTGCGTGTTCTTATTCAAGATTGGAAATGGGATTCTGTATTTTCTGAGGTGGCCCACACTGAATCAACTGAACGAGAGCTTGAGCACAGCAGATTCGGAAAAACGGATGAACAAATTCAGCCTGGATTTGGGGCCCTGGTCTGGTGGCTGAGGTTCTGGGGGTCATGACCAAGGAGACCCCTGACAGCCTGGAAAAGGCCATGCCTCCAGTGAGATTCGACCTGCAAGATTCTTTCAGCCAGGCAGACTCAAAAGGAACCTCAGCAAGACAACAATTCTCATGGAATCGGGGGAAGAGGGGTTTGAGGGAGCCTTTAGCTGCGGCATTAAAAAAACCTTACCAAAACAAGGGTAGTCTGGACTTGAACCCCAAGGATATGGATTGCTTCAGAGCTACATGTTTTCTGACATTATGGTGGGTTCATTGCTATCTGGATACATTCACCATAGCAGGCAGACAGGATTACTAAACAAAATATATGTCCTGCGACTCAATTTTTTTTATGGAGAAAAATGGGACTTCAATTTGTCATCCTATCCAAATGAGGGCATCTCCAACAGTGCAGGCCTCCCTCCATACCCTGCAGTGGTGTGTCAGTTTTGGTTTTTTTGTCCTGAGTACTGGAATGGAACAAGAACCCACAATATTCCGACTCAGAGGCATGTTACCAAATAAGCCACAGCTGACAGCAATATATTAAAGATGACAAAACTGAAAATGAAATTAGACTTTTTTGAAAAAATAAAACGAGAACTTCAAATTTGTAATAATTTAATTGATGCTATCTTCTAGTTCAAACTTCATGGATTGTTTTATTCAATATTAGGTCAAGTTTTGTATCATACAACAGTTGGCAGTACAGACTGTAACTGCTAGTGTGCTTTGTGTGACTGATAGAAAGCATTCACACTGAAGAATTCATGACTGGATGTCATTACCACAAGCCTAACAAGAAATAACAACTCATTAGCAGGCATTTAATATTTTAAAGCAGTTTATGATAGTTGTACGTATGATTGTTTGAGCAATTTTATTATTCACAACATATCTGAAAATAAATCACGAGAAAAATACTTAAATGCAAAATAAACAGCTTCTTGACCAGCACTTTTTATTTCAACAAAATCTGAGCTATGCTAATGCTGATGGTCATCAGGAAGTCCCTCCTTTGCAAAATGATTAAAGCAGTCATTGGTTCTTAATATCTGTCACTCAATACGTTCTGAGGGCATTTAAAAAGAAATACATCAAGTACATAATTCAGGATGCACAACACTAGGTTAACTCTAGTAATCAAACAAATTAAATTGGAAACAATTCTTTAAGAAATTGAGAAAATCAGTTTTTGTTTTTCTTGCCTTGATTCTTCGAAAAACATTCTGCTCTAGCTGAAGGGCACATAAATTGCCCGGCTCTTCCTAGGATGGTGGAAAATTATGCCAGGACAGACTTCTGCCTGCCCACATGATGGTAACCATCAGCATTTTTCTGGGTTGGGGTGTAGCAATAGGAGAGGGAGAGTTCTCAGACAAAGTTAACTATGCAATCAGATTCCTACTCCTATGGTTTCCTACTGGAGGGTAACACATAGCTTTTACCTGCAGCATTTAACATGCTGATTCAGCATTGAAGCCCAGAATTTTCAAAATGTTAATCAAGCAAAGAACAAGAATTCTGGAGTACAAGGATCAGAGTGTGGTTGGTTCTGAAAGCAACCATAAAAATTGAAGTTTTTTACATCTTTGTAATGGCAAGAAAGAGAAAAATATTGTACTATTAAACATAAACAAATGTCAGACAAAATCTGCAGTTGTTTATGGAAACAGGAAATGTCTTCCTATTTGAAAATATTCCTAATTTAACTATAATGTCACCTTCATGAGATCTCAATCTAAATAGTAACTATAAATTTCCAACGTGCTATATTTTATATTGGTAGGCAGTTTGTTAATTTGCAAAATATTGATCAACCTAACAGGTCAAAATATCAGAGTTGATTAAATTGCAGGTGATATTCTATGTAATTATATTATATGCACATTTGAGTCAAACACATTGATAAATTTTCAGCGCCCATTTGTTCTCAGTATTGCCATCCAGGAAATGGTGACATATAAAAAAGGTACAAAGCAATTCAAGGCTAGTTACTCTAACAACATTATTTTTAGACTGTGTCAATTTAAGAGTTTCTTCTTTAGAAAAATAACCTGTTATAAACTTCAAACAAGAATTCAAACAAGACCCAAGTGGCCTTCTTGGCATTATCGTTATTCCACAAGAGCTATGAGGAGCTTCATACAAGAAAGAAAACCTGTCACTGAAGGTTACTCAATATTTTGATCTCTGCTTATTTTGGGGGAAAATTGAACATAAATCTAAGAACCAAGATTGGGTGCAATTTTTTAGTTGACATGATAATGAGTAAATTACAGGAGTAAATCTTAAACAAGAATCAATTTCAAGTAAACACTCTATTCATTTGGTATTCCCAAATCAAGAATTCCAAATACTAGCTATTAAACTCTGAATTAAATCTGAAAAGGGATATACTGGAGGTTGAAGCAGGGAGAGAAAATTCATGCTGGTTTGTTTAAAGCTATATTTAATGTTATTTGCTTTCACTGACAATTTGTGTTCAGTCAAACATGTCTTGCTGAAGGTCTATAATTGATTGTCCCAAATTATTAACAAGTACAGATCAAGGAGTCACCTGTCCATACATTTCAATGGAAAGTTGAAATAATCTCCTATAATATTAAGGGCTTCAACTCATTCACCAGCCAGCCAGTGCTCCGAAAATGCAATTTATTGCTATCATGTTTGCATTGTCATGAAGTGTTTTTGTTTTAACTGCTGTCTAAATACTAAATTTTTACACCATTACCAAATATTCTTGCTGCTCCTAGGCAATCACGACAAAGCAATGGCAGCATTGAATTGAGAGTGCCGCATGATTTCCAAAGTATTTTATCCTAGAGTAGCATAGAATTCAAGCAACTTAATTCTCAGGGCTCTGGCACCATCTCCATGATATGTAACCATGGAGGTAGTTTCATTGCTTGGTTTTTTTCACTCCGCCACTTAGAAATTCTCCATTCTAAACAGACAGCCTAACACCAGGCAGAAACTGGAATCATAAATTCATGGCCATGCCTTAAATATTCCATGACATGGTATGTTGGTAAACAATGCACTGTTTCACAAGAAATCGCAAAAGTATAAAATGGAAGGTTTTTTTATCAAAAGAACTGTGCGAGAAGAATTATTATAAACTGAGTAAAATAATGCAAACATTGGTTAAGCATTCTAGCTATATTTAATGCAAGTTTTAATAAAAGACATAAAGGACCAAAATGTAACAGGGAATGACAAAATGCTGTATATTTTTAAAGTTATGACATTAAAATATGCTTAAGACCCAAACACAAACATTAAGAGACTTGCCACTTATCAGGCATCAAGATATATCACACTCCCTTTGTGATTTCAGAGTGCCTGAGACTTCCCAAAATGAAAGTGAAATTCTGGTATTTTCTATAGCAGCACAGTAACACAATATCAAATAGAATCCTGCAGATTCTGTAAATCAGAAATAAAGACAAAAAATATCATCAGAAAAGACTGCAAAACTACCTCAGAATTTTAGGCAGCATCGCTTTAGATATGAATTAGGATTATATGTAGACCATTGAGAGTCAGAGAGTCATAGAGATGTACAGCATGGAAACAGACCTTTGGTCCAACCCGTCCACGCCAACCAGATATCCCAACCCAATCTAGTCCCACCTGCCAGCAAGCGGCCCATATCCCTCCAAACCCTTTCTATTCATATACCCATCCAAATGCCCCTTAAATGTTGCAATTGTACCAGCCTCCACCACTTCCTCTGGCAGCTCATTCCATACCTGTACCACCCTCTGTATGAAAAAGTTGCCCCTTAGGTCTCTTTTATATCTTTCCCCTCTCACCCTAAACCTATGCCCTCTAGTTCTGGACTCCCCGACACCAGGGAAAAGACTTTGTCTATCTATCCTTTTGAGGCCCCTCAATTTCATAAACCTCTAAGGCCACCCCTCAGCCTCCAACGATCCAGGGAAAACAGCCCCAGCCTCTCTCTGTAGTTCAAATCCTTCAATCCTGGCAACAGCTTTCTAAATCTTTTCTGAACCCTTTCAGATTTCACAACATCTTTCCGATAGGAAGGAGACCAGAATTGCATGCAATATACCAACAGTGGCCTAACCAATGTCCTGTACAGCCACAACATGACCTCCCAACTCCTGTACTCAATACTTTGACCAATAAAAGAAAGCATACTAAATGCTTTCTTCACCATCCTATCTACCTGCGACTCCACTTTCAAGGAGCTATGAACCTGCACTCCAAGGTCTCTTTGTTCAGCAACACTCCCTAGACCTTACCATTAAATGTATAAGTCCTGCTAAGATTTACTTTCCCAAAATGCAGCACCTCACATTTATCTGAATTAAACTCCATCTGCCACTTCTCAGCCCATTGGCCCATCTGGTCAAGATCCTCTTATAATCTGAGGTAACCTTCTTCGCTGCCCACTACACTTCCAATTTTGGTGTTATCTGCAAACTTACTAACTGTACCTCTTATG
>NC_057721.1:52305660-52347238 GCF_004010195.1 Chiloscyllium plagiosum
TCCCTGTATTCCATGAGATCTAACCTTGCTAATCAGTCTCCCATGGAGAACCTTGTTGAACGCCTTACTGAAGTCTACATCTCCCGCTCCGCCCTCATCAATCCTCTTTGTTACTTCTTCAAAAAACTCAATCAAGTTTGTGAGACACGATTTCCCACGCACAAAGCCATGTTGACTATCCCTAATGAGTCCTTGCCTTTCCAAATACATGTACATCCTGTCCCTCAGGATTCCCTCTAACAACTTGCCCACCACCGAGGTCAGGCTCACTGGTCTACAGTTCCCTGACTTGTCCTCACCACCATTCTTAAACAGTGGCACCATGTTAGCCAACCTCCAGTCTTCCGGCACCTCACCTGTGACTATCAATGATACAAACATCTCAGCAAGAGGCCTAACAATTCACTTCTCTAGCTTCCCAAAGAGTTCTCAGGTATACTTGATCAGGTCCTGGGGATTTATCCATCTTTACCCGTTTCAAGACATCCAGTACTTCCTCCTCTGTAATCTGGACATTTTGCAAGATGTCACCATCTATTTCCCTACAGTCTATATCTTCCATATCCTTTTCCACAGTAAATACTGATGCAAAATACTCATTTAGTATCTCCCCCATTTTCTGTGGCTCCACACAAAGGCCGCCTTGCTGATCTTTGAGGGGCCCTATTCTCTCCCTAGTTACCCTTTGGATTTTCCTTAATTCTATTTGCCAATGCTACCTCTTATCCCCTTTTTGCCCTCCTGATTTCCCTCTTAAGCATACTCCTACTTCCTTTATACTCTAAGGATTCCTCGATCTATCCTGTCTATACCTTATATATGCTTCCTTCTTTTTCTTAACCAAACCCTCAATTTCTTTAGTCATCCAGCATTCCCTATACCTACCAGCCTTTCCTTTCACCCTGACAGGAATATACTTTCTCTGGATTCTCGTTATCTCATTTCTGAAGGCTTCCCATTTTCCAGCCGTCCCTTCACCTGCAAACATCTGCCCCCAGTCAGCTTTTGAAAGTTCTTGACCTTTCAAACCAGTTCTTTAAATAAGATCATGGCTGATCTGATTGTAAATTCAAATCTCTATTTCTGTGCACCACCAATAATATTTCACCTCCCTTGCTGAACAAATAGCTGTCTGCCTCTGCCTTAAAAATATTCAAAGTTCTGGTTTTGCCACCTTATGAGGAACAGAGTTTTAGCTAACAACCCTCAGAAATAAATTTCTCATCACTTCCATAAATGGGTGACCACTTACAGGTATCCCACGCTATCTGAATGTAGAGAGTTCCCAAGAAACCTTTCGTAAGCTGAAAATGGTGTAAAGTGAAGACGCATGATTTATGAGAAAAATTTCGGCATTATTCGCAAAAGCAAAAATCTTCTTCGGATTTGTGAAAACAAGTCAATTCTAGGTATTAATCTTACAAACCTTCCCTGAACTGCTTTCAATGTATTTACATGCTTCCTGAAATATGGAGACTAATAATTATATTAGGCTCCAAATATTGTTTCATCAATGCCCTGTATAGCCCAAGCATAGTCCCTTTCAATAAAAAAAATATAAGTTTTCATGTTACTTGCTGTACATGTATACTAACCTTTTGTGACTCTCACACAAAGACATTCAAATTGCTCTCCATCTCTCAGCTCTGCAACTTCTCACCTTTTAGGTAATATACTTATTTATTCATTCTGCCAAAATGGACAATTTTCACTCCATTTGCCACATCTTTTCACAAAAACATTCTTACATGGAATGAGAGCATCATTGGTTTGGTCAGCCCTTATTGCTCAGACGGAATTAAGTTACTGTGGATTTGGAGTCGCAGATAGGCCAGACGGGTAAGGAGACAGACTTCTTTTCCGAAAAGATATTGGTTACATGGTTACTATTAGGCCAGTTTTTTATTTTAGATCTTTTACTCAGCTCTAATTTCACCATCTGGATTCTAACTCATGCCCCCAGAACATTAACACAGGGTTCTCGATTGCCAGCCCAGTGACATTACTACTACATAACCACCTCCCTGTTTCCCCTTCAGAACTTACTATCCTACCTAGCTTTACATAGTCAACCAATTTTGAAACCATACCTCCAACCACTTTACCCAAGTTACTTACGTAAATTATAAACAATGGAGTCCCCAGCATTGATTCCTACAATAGATCACTTATTACATCATGTCAACATGAAAATAAAATCCACTTACTCCAATTCCCTGCTTTCTCTTAGCCAGCCAATCTTCTGTATATGCCGAAATGCTACCCACTACACTGAGTTTTTGTTTTATGTGATAACCTTTGAGGTGGCACCTTAACAATTGCCTCTGAAAATCCAAGGCCAGTACATCCACTAGTACCACATCACATTGCCTCCTCAAAGAACTCTAATAGATTGGTCAAATATGATTTCCCTTTCACATGGTCTTAGGTCCTCCCTGGCTACTTGAAATCATCCAAGTGCACTCCTATAACCTTTTTATAATAGCCCGTGTCTCCTTTAAGTTGTGCAGCAGTGCAGTTGGTTGGAGGGTCCATGCATGCTGCATGGCATACAGACGCATTGACTTTTGTTTCCACAAGTCAGAGATGTACAGCATAGAAACAGACCCTTCGGGCCAACTCGTCCATGCAGCCAGATATCCGAACTTAATCTAGTCCCATTTGCCAGTACTTGGCACAAATCCCTCTAAACCTTTCCTATTCATATACCTATCCAGATGCCTTTTAAATGTTGTAATTGTACTATGACTCTATAATTCATTGCCACATGTGCAGCAGGAAAACCGAGGGGGAGTGCTGCTTCTAACAGTTTCCTGATGAGAGATGTTAAGCTAATTGGCCTGTAGTTCCCTGCTTTCTGCCTTCCTCTCTTTTTGAACAAAGGAGTCACATACATTATCTTCCAATCTAAACTGGAATGTCCACAAATCAAATAAATTTTGGAAAATCAAAAACAATGCATCAACTGTATCACTAGGCACTTCTTTTAAAACCACAGGATGATGTCAATCAGGTCATACAGTCATAGAGATGTACAACATGGAAACAGACCCTTCGGTCCAACCCGTCCATGCCGACCAGATATCCCAAAGCAATCTAGTCCCATCTGCCAGCACCCAGCCCATATCCCTCCAAACCCCTCCTATTCATATACCCATCCAAATGCCTCTTAAATGTTGCAGTTGTACCAGCCTCCACCACTTCTTCTGGCAGCTCATTCCATACACTTACCACCCTCTGCGTGAAAACGTTGCCCCTTAGGTCTCTTTTATATCTTTCCCCTCTCACCCTAAACCTATGCCCTCTAGTTCTGGACTCCTTCCTAGGCATTTGTCAGCCCATAGTTCCAATAATCTCTGTCCCATTTCTCTAGTGATTGTGATTTTCCCAAATTCCTAGAGTTATAGTGCAATAGAACACTGTTCTGTCACCCCTTCAGGATCTATACTGATGCACCTGTTGCGTGTATCACAAAGGTTAGATTCCATGAAACAGCATTTCCATTGTTGAGCTTCACAGGAAAGAACAACATAATTGAGAATTTACAAAAAAAAAATCAATGCATTCACACAACTTTGTAGCCATCAAAATTAATGGACAGAAAGTTGAGAGTTGTACAATGACCTCCACACCTTGGATGCAGGCTTAATTTGCTTAATTTTCAGTATAGAAAGCATCAATTCATCTCCCCTGAGAGAGTATGCGTACAGTTTCAATCCAGTTCTCATGGGTGCAAACCTATAAACTTACTAACTACTTACAAAACTCTAATCTTTCTACATTTCACCAGCAATCTCAGTTAAGATGATAGAAGGATATCTCATGTAAGAAAAGGAGAATGTACACATTTGTATTTAAAGAATATGTTGCAGCATCATTCATAAACTAAACTCAAGAATACAACGCTGGATAATATTGACAGTAAACAGTTACAACCAAGTCCCAAAACAAGAAAATATAATTTTTAAAGCAAAATCAATCAGGAGACGCCATGTGGGAGTCTTTGCAAAACTCAATACTTAGAAGACAGTTTCAAGGGTGGGGTCCAAACAGAACAGCGTTGTTTCACAACTGAAGGGGGTACAACAGCATTTCTACAGCCACTATAAGGTCGAGGCAGCAAGTTTCCTTTTAAGACTTTGAGACAAGAATGGGAGTTATAAAAACACATTAAAAAAAGATGAAAACCTGTATGCTGGATTGTGATAAAGACAGCAATTTACAGTAAGAGAAAAGTAACAATAGTGGGAATCGCAGGGGAAAAGAAAGATCAGCAGAAAATGAAGGATGGCATTAAGAATGATTCTGAAAGCAAATAGTTTAGAGCGATGCAGAAAAATCTTCATAAACAGCAAAGATGATTTGTAATTTTTTTTAAAAACAAGTTTAGCAAAAATACATATGTCATACAGGTCATATATTTCAAGGCAAAATGTCTACCTTCCCAGAAACTCAGTTGCCTTGAATCATAGCTAATATTTAAACGGTGCAATAATGAAAACTTATTGAAACAACAAACAAGCTACATCAAAACAAAGAAGTCACAAAACACCTCTAAACAAAGTGACCTTAGTGATAAATGATAAAGATTTAAAACTTTTCAATGAGCGACAGAGCACTTCCTGTCACAGCTGTCTACCAAGGATGAAAACAACTATTCCATCTGATCTAAGTTGCACATAGTGAAAATTGGATGAAGAAAAACTATCGCAATGAAGAAAGCATACAAAATATTAATCATATTGATATTTATCTGGCAAAAGTTTGGGAACTGCTGGTTTCTGACTGTGGTAGCAATCCTTTGACATTTGCAGTGTATCTGTACTCCATGTAAGATTTTTCTCACTTCCATCTCCACATCTTCCTTCCCCACCCCCCCACACTCCATACCAGCTTTGTTGTTGGAGGCTTTCCAACATCTTTGCTATCCTACACACACGTTTTAGTTTTTAAGAATTCTCAGACACACATGCTGCTCTTTCTCCAGTCCCTGCTTTTGTAATAGATTCTTGTAGGATAGTTTGATTTTTTCCATTTGGAAAAGGTAGCCTCAATTCCAAAGTATCCATACTCACAAATTTACACTTGGTTTTGTTTCACACATTGTAGACTTAATGTGGAAGAAAATCACCAGTACGAATGAATTACATACATCAGACTGTACTTAAAATTCTGTTAGATGCTTTAACATAAAAAGTCATTGATCCGAAACACTAAGTATTCTCGCTGCAGAGGCTGCCAGGCATGCTGAGTATTTCCCGTATTTTCTGTTTTTAGTTGCAATTATGTTGGTTTTTCGGTTGTTACAACATAGGCTGAAATAAAGTAAGCATGTTGCACCAGTTAGCACTAAGTATAATTTCCAGAGAATCTTCATAAACTGGCACTACCTCCAATGAGTGGCACAACTGCCATTCAAGGAAATTTGAGTGAAATATTTCTTAATGATATATGCAAACATATAAATGAGGAAAGAGCAAGCTACTCAGTCCCTCAAGCCCACTTCATTCAACAAGATCATAGCTGACCTGATTATTCCACATTGCCGTGTATCCAGAGAACCTTTCACACTCCGCCCTCTCCCTGCCTGCCCTACCCCAAAATTATCAGGGGACTGTTTACCTCTGAATATTTTTTTTAGCCAATCTCCTTCACCATCTTTTTGGAAAGAGAGTTTCAAATATTCTCAAGCTTTAGAGAGAAATAAAATTGTCAAGCAGGTGAGGCCTTATTTTTAAACAGTGACTACCAGTTCCAGATTGTCCCATAACTGGACACATTCTTTCCATATCTTCCCTATCAAAATCCCTCAGGATCTTGTATGGTTCAATCACATCACCTCTTAATCTTCTAAGCTCCAACGACATACAAGTCTTAGTTATCCAACCTTTCCTTCTAGGATAGTGCTGTTTTCCCAGGTACTCGTCTAGTAAACCTTCTCCGAACTGCTTCTGATGCACTTATATGCATCCATAATAAGGACATCAATAATGTACAAAGCACTTCAGATGTGGTCTCACTAATGCCCTGTATAACTGAAGCATAGAGGTTAGCTAGCTAGCTAGCCATCAAAAGGAAACAGGACAATAAAAGGACTCTCCTTTACCAGTTCATTCCTCCTCATCCAGAAAATTAACAATTTGAAGCATCCCATTGAAAACAGTAACAAAATTGGTCAACCTGGTCTGGAGTCTGTTTCTAACAAACTGGGGCCTTGTCCAGGATTTTAACTCAGACAAAAGAATTAGAGTGGGCAAATGGTCAATTGCAAATGACTTTCTTGAAAAACAAAACTGCTTAGGATTCTGAGAGTTTGGTCTGCAACGATATAGAAACATTCGCAATAGATGTCTCTGTGTTCATAGAATTATTGGAAATTATTTTGGAAGATTTAAAAGCGCTCTGCTTCAAACAGTTAAAAGTTTTGGGGGCAATTGGAATTAGAATTACACCCGAAAATCAGAAAACTCAAGAATTTAAATCATTGAAGACAGAGTTGTGGTGGCAAGATTAAAATTGGAGCTGGAGCAATTAGGATTTCAAGGAAAAATGAGAGAGAGGGGGAGGAAAGAAAGAAATAGGAAGGCCAAGAGGAGAGACTGTTTCAGGAAATAGTCCAGGAAAACGAATTACAATTAGTGCTGAGGAGCAGCAATCCTATGACGGTGCATGAAGGCAGCACTGGCTCAGACTTCAGCACAGAGGCAATCAGTTTGGACATTTAATTCCCAAGGTTGAAAAGGCAGAGGTAGAAGCTGTCTTTTTTCTCTTTCAAGTGGGTGGCACAGCAGTTAACATGGCTGGTCCATCAATATCCTTTTCAATGCAGTGTAAGTTTACAGGGAAGGTGCATGAGGTTTACTCCCTCTTGCCTGAGCAATGCAGTGCTGATTATTAGGCAACAAAAAAAAAGTTAAGTATACATGAGTTAGTGTTAGCAGTGCACCAAAAATTCCATATCCTTATCAAAGGCTTTACCAGATATATGTGGAATTTGAAAGGCTTAAGCAGCTTGCTTTTGAACAGTGGGTACAGGCACTTAACAGAAGCAATTTTGAAAAATTCTGAAATAATCCTCCTTCAGGAATTTTTAAAAAGTGGACAATTGCCCAGTTATGTCCTGTATATAAAACAGACAAATCCAATCCAACCAATTACTGCTCCATCAGTCTACTCTCGAATATCAGTAACGCAATGGAAGGTGTCAATAACAGTGCTATCAAACAGCATCTGCTCAGCAATCACCTGCTTACTGACGTTCAGTTTGGGTTCCACCAGGATCACTCAGTTTCCTTCCTCATTAGAGCCTTGGTTCAAACATGGACAAAAGAGCTTAATTCCAGAGGTGAGGTGAGAGTCAGCCCTTCAAATCAAGGCCACATTTAACTGAATATAGAAGCAAGGAGCACTTGCAAAACTGAATCAATCAGAAATGGAGAAAACTCTCCACTGGTTAGAGTCATACCTAGCACAAAGGAAGACAGTTGTAGTTGTTAGAGATCAGTCATATCAACTTTAGCTCATTTCTGAAAGAGTTTCTCAGAGTAGTATTCTAGATCCAACCATCTTCAACTGCTTCATCAAAGACTGTCACTCTATATAAAGGTCAGCAATGGAAATATTTGCCAATGATTGCACAATGTTCAGCACCAGGTGTGACTCCTCAGCTAATGAAACAGTCCATGTCCAAATGCAACAAGATCTGGATCATATCAAGACTTGGGCTGAAAAGTGGCAGGTATCCTCTGTGCTACATAAATGCCAGGCAATGACCATCTCAAATAAGAGACAATTTAACCACCGCCCCTTGATGTTCATAGGCATTGCCATCACAAAGTCCTCCACCATCAATTTCCTGTTAATTACTGTTGGCCAGAAACTGATCTGGACTCACCATATAAACAAAATAGCAACGAAAACAGGTCAGAGGCTAGGAATCCCACAGCAAATAACTCAGCTCCTGACTCCCCAAACCTGATCACCGCCTACAAAACGGCAGAAGATCTTCTCGTCTGGTTATCGGATACCGAAATCAGGTGTCTAGAAGATGAAGGAGATACTAAGTAGAACTTCTTGGTACAGCAAAATGAGCTGACCCACTATTAGCCACATCAGCACTGAAACTGAGGCAGCAGTAATTACCGAATGCTGCTTCATTAAAAAACGAAGACATATTTATATCATCGATAGTAACAGACGAGATGCCGGAAGACTGGAGGTTGGCTAACATGGCACAATCATTTCAGAAAGGTGGTCAGGAAAAGCCAGAGAACAATAGACCAGTGAGCCTGATGTCAGTGAGGGCAAGTTGTTGGAGAGAATCTTGAGAGGCAGGTTTTACATGTATGTGGAAAGGCAAGGACTCATTAGGGATAGTCAATGTGGCTTCGTGTGTAGGAAATCATGTCTCACAAACTTGATTGAGTTTTTTAAAGAAGTAACAAAGAGGATTGATGAGAGCAGAACGGTAGATGTAATCGAAATGACTTCAGTAAGGCGTTCAACAAGGTTCCCCGTGGGAGACTGGCTAGCAAGGTTAGATCTCATGGAATACAGGGAGAACTAGCCATTTGGATACAGAACTGGCTGAAAGGTAGAAGACAGAAGACAGGTTGGTGGTGGAGGGTTGTTTTTCAGACTGGAGGCCTGTGACCAGTGGAGTGCCACAAGGATCGGGGCTGGGTCCACTTCTTTTCGTCATTTATACAAATGATTTGGATGCGAGCATAGGAGGTATAGTTAGTAAGTTTGCAGATGACACCAAAATTGGAAGTGTAGTGGGCAGTGAAGAAGGTTACCTCAGATTACAACAGGATCTTGATCAGATGGGCCAATGGGCTGAGAAGTGGCAGATGGAGTTTAATTCAGATAAATGCGAGGTGCTGCATTTTGGAAAAGCAAATCGGAGCAGGACTTATACACTTAATGGTAAGGTCCAAGGGAGTGTTGCTGAACAAAGAGACCTTGGAGTGCAGGTTCATAGCTCCTTGAAAGTGGAGTCACAGGTAGATGGGATAGTGAAGAAGGCATTTGGTATGCTTTCCATTATTGGCCGGAGTATTGAGTACAGGAGATGGGAGGTCATGTTGCGGCTGTACAGGACATTGGTTAGGCCACTGTTGGAATATTCAATGCAGTTCTGGTCTCGTTGTATCAAAGGGATGTTGTGAAACTTGAAAGAGTTCAGAAAAGATTGACAAGGATGTTGCCAGAGTTGAAGGATTTGAGCTATAGTGAGAGGCTGAATAGGCTGGGGCTGTTTTCCCTGGAGCGTCAGAAGCTGAGCGATAACCTTATAGAGGTTTACAAAATCATAAGGGTTATGGATAGGGTAATCAGAAAAAGTCTTTTCCCTGGGATCGGAGAGTCCAGAACTAGAGGGCATAGGTTTAGAGTGAGAGGGGAAAGATATTAAAGGGACCCAAGGGGCAACCTTTTCAAGCAGAGGGTGGTGCGTGTATGGAATGAGCTGCCAGAAGAAATGGTGGAAGCTGGTACAATTATGGCGTTTAAAAGGCATCTGGATGGGTATATGAATAGGAAGGGTTTAGAGGGATATGGGCCAAGTGTTGGCCAATGGGACTAGATTAGGTTAGGATATCTGGTCAAGGTGGGCAAGTTGTACCGAAGGGTCTGCTTCCATGTTGTACATCTCTATGACTCTAAGTCTTCACATGACGTGGTACACATCGAGATCCAATTAGGCTAGAGCTCAAATTTCATGTTCATACTATTCCAGGAAGATATGATAACTTGGCATTATTCAGCAGAAAGCTACGATGTATTACCATAGTGATGGATAGTGGGAAAGGTACCACCACAGCCTAAGTAACAAAGATCAGGACATAGTACTGAGACCCATGACTGGAATAAAGGTTGAAATCTTCTTTTCACTACCAGGGATTGATCCAACAAATCCACTGATTTTACTTCACTTGAGTTAGTCTACTGACAAAAGTGCAAAGGTGTCTGAAACTACTCAAACAAAGCTTTTTCAAGAACAAAAGGCTGAAGACTTCAATCGTACTATTTAGCAGAGCTCTAACAGCAATTCTCAACAAGTCTGTGAAATGGCCCAAGACCATCTGAACTTCTCACAAATAGTGATAAAACAAAAAAATAAATCAGACAAACGTATCATGGCCCAAATCTTTCGGCAAAACATGACATGATGTGCTCCTACCAACATCAGGTAAACCCTTAAAGTTCAGTGGCCTGAATACAGACGTAAAAAAGCTTAGGAAAGTGAATTATCTCAATGCAACCTCAGAATGGGAGGAGAAAAAGCAAAGGTTGTGACATGTCAACATGATAAAGCAGTACGACCACAGAGAAGGAGCAGGCAGTTAACGGTCTGACCCATTGCCACCAATTTACAAGACGAGGATAGTAGCTAAGATGAAGACATGGGTGAGGCCCCCTATTATCTGGCTAACCAATACAGAAATACTAGCTATTGTAGTGTCCTTATTCTCCCACCTCAGCTCCGAATAGTGAACAGATTTAATGAGGCTGCTCACTGCATTCAACGGCTTATGCAGAGACAAGCCAAGCTATACCATCCTAGCTGTGGATCTGGGAGAAACCTCTCCCACAACTGAAAATGCCTATTGGCAAGGTGTAGCAACTCTGGCCCAGGTTTAGGAGGAGACTAACTACATGCTGGAACACCAGCTGTGGGAGCTCAGCAGCAGCATTTGGAACTCCCCAGTTTGCTCACACCCAACTGGAAAGTCCACAGTGATCCTGCATTGACTGCAGAAAATTAAAGCCGTGAACACAGCCAACTCCTACACAAAACTGGAGAATTGTACATAAAGCAGATTGTACATAAATAATAGATTTACTCAAAAGGTGCTGGCAGATTATCTTGATTGCCCACACTTAAGGAAATCACAACTCTGGTGGTGTTATATATGGAGGGGTGATGCAATTTAGTTTCAGAATTGCTCTAGCCAATTTTCAAAGACCAGTGAACCAGATAGTGGCATTTTCCTGAAACAAAATGGGAATGATGAGATTCTTAAATTGTATGGATTCGAGCGAAAATTTGATCTAAACCTCAGTACAGCAGATGTGCCACTGGCACGCCTATTACATAAAGAAAAACATAAAATGGACTGAGAAATGACAACTAGTTTTGAAAAGTTGGAAGCCATTTTAACAAGTGAGCTTATGTTTGCACTCCAAACTTTACAAATAAGCATTTAAAATAGCCAACAATTCAAGCAACATTAAAGTCAGGGCTATTCTTCTTGAAGTCGAATCTGGAAGAAAGAAACCCAATTGGGTACTTTCTCAAAAACTTCATAAACATCATAAACAGTATTCCACACTAGAGAAGAAACCCTCAACGTATGAGTGATTTTTGAACACTGAGATATGGTCTGAATAATATAGCGACTAACTCACTTCCTGACTTCCCAAATTCTGTCCATTATCCACAAGTTAGATGGAATACTCTACACTTGCCTGGATGGGTGCAGCTCCAATAATGCTCAATAAGGTCGATACCATCCAGGATAAAATGGCCTACTTGATTGGCACCTCATCCATAAGCATTCATTCCCTCCACCTCTGACACTCAATAGCAGCTGTGTGTACTGTGTACAACAGAAAGTTCCCAAGACAGCACCTTTCAAACACGATCACTTGCATCTTGAAGAATAAGGGTAGCAGACATATCAGAACACCACCACTTCAAGACAGCAACTCAAGTGGATGCAGTGACCTCGTTTGTTGCCAAAAGACTATTACCCTAGAGACCCAAACTAACGTTTTGGCGACCATTGTTGCCAAAATCCTGCCATTGCGGGTGGAATTAAATTTAAAAATCTGGAATTAATAGTCTAATGAGGAAACCACCGTCAATTTGAGTCATACAGTCTTAGAGATGTACAGCATGGAAACAGATCCTTCGGTCCAACTCGTCCATGCCAATCAGATATCCCAAGCTAATCTAGTCCCATGTGCCAGCACTTGGCTCATATCCCTCTAAATCCTTCCTATTCATATATCCATTCAGGTGCCTTTTAAAAGCTCAAATTGTACCAGCCTCCACCCCTTCCTCTGGCAGCTCATTCCATACACACAGCACCCTCTGCATGAAAACGTTGCCCTTTAGGTCTCTTTTATATCTTTCCCCTCTCACACTGAACCTATGCCCTCTAGCTCTGGACTCCCCACGCCAGGGAAAAGACTATCTATTTACTCATTCCATGCCCCTCATGATTTTATAAATCTCTGTTAGGTCACCCCTCAGCCTCTGACACTCTCGGGAAAACAGCCCCAGCCTGTTCAGCCTCTCCCTATAGCTCAAATCCTCCAACCCTGGCAATATCCTCGTAAACCTTTTCTGAACCCTTTCAACAGCCTTCCGATAGGAAGGAGACCAGAATTGCATGCAATATTCTAAAAGTTGCCTAACCAATGTCTTGTACAGCCACAACATGACCTCCCAACTCTGATACTCAGTGCTCTGACCAATAAAGGAAAGCACACCAAATGCCTTCTTCACCAGTCATTTTTCATCGTTTTCCTAGACCAATTCTGTTTTATACTAAATACCAGCTACCAATCACAGACTGCATCATAGGTCTAACATAAACAGATCTAGCATTGACTCTAGTTCCTGTGCAGATCTGACTTGATCTTTTGACTTTAAGCTAATAAGACCCAAAGCTGACAAGGTTGTTGAAAAAACCTATCTGGTTCACTAAGGTCCTTTAGAGAAAGATATCTGCCACCCTTACCTAATCTGGTCCACATGTGATTACCCACCCACAGTAATGGAGGTGGTGCATTGCCCTCTTAATTGCTTCCAAAGCAAATGTAAAATAAATGAATAAAAAACAAATAAACTGGATTAATCTCTTAACTACAAAGATAACAAGGGGCTGAGGACCCCAGCTCAACAGCATGCCACTCATCCAGGTAAGGGCAACACTGGCTAGGTCAGCATCTATTGCCTATGCTGAATTGTCCAGAGGGTAGTTAAGAGTAAACCACAATTAAATATTTTCCCTACCCGTGAACCAGGAGGCCAGGGTCCAGTCCTACCTACTAGAGAGGGGTGTCATAACATTTCTGATCATGTTGATTAGAAAATAGCTTTAAAACAATCACACACACTTGCACACATATTGCCTCAGTGTCATCTTTTCAGTTCTAACTGGATCTTTCTAAGCTCTGAGCAGGGCACTTACAGGCACATTTACATTCCGGGTGATATTCAGGTGGGATTTTGAAGGAATAATCGATAATGAAATAACCAGCTATTTTAGTCTTAAACCTTTTCACTAAAATTAACAGTTTCTGGTCACTATAGGTCTGGAGTCCTAAGTAGGCGAGACCAGGTAAGTATGTCTGTTTCTTTCCAAGTAAAGGAGGCTGGGGAGTTACAGACACAGATTGCAATGTGGAATTATGATGTTGCAGCAGTAACAGAGACCTGGCTCAAGGAAGGGCAAAACTGAGTATTAAATGTTTCTGGGTACAAGTTGTTCAAGAAAGACAGAAAAGGAAGGGTAGCAATATCGGTTAAGGAGGATATTGCAGTGTTATAGAAAGAGCATGTCTCATAGGGATGAAGGACAGAGTCAACTTGGCGAGAGCCATGAAATAAAAAAGGTGCAATTACATTGCACTAATTGGTGGTCTATGCATTGAACAAAGTATTTAGAGGTACAAATCTGTAATGAAATTACAGAAATTTTCAAGTAGTTAAAATAAGGTGTCCAATTACCCAGTTACAGATTGGTACATTCATGATGTCAGGGGGAGGGGACAAGTGTGTCAGAGTTTCTTGCAGCTATACTTGTCTAGTCCAACAAGGAAGGATGCATTGTAAACATGTTCTTTAGAAATGAGGTGAGCCAAATCTTGATCAGATGGGCCAATGGGCTGAGAAGTGGCAGATGGAGTTAAATTCAAATAAATGCGAGGTGCTGCATTTTAGAACATAGAAAAGAAGAGCACAGAACAGGCCCTTTGGCCCACGATGTTGGCTGAGGTTTAATTCTAATGTAAAATATAGTAACTTAACCTACGCACCCCTCAACTCACTGCTATCCATGTGCATGTCCAGCAGTCGCTTAAATGTCCCCAGTGACTCTGCTTCCACCACCTCAACTGGCAACGCATTCCATGCATTCACAACACTCTGCGTAAAGAACCTTCCTCTGACATCTCCTTTATACCTCCCTCCTAATATCTTCAAACTATGGCTCCTCGTACCAGTCAATCCTGCCCTGGAGAAAGGTCTCTAGCTATTGACTCTATCTATGCCACTCATTATTTTGTATACCTCGATCAGGTCTCCTCTCTTCCTCCAGAGAGAAAAGTCTGAGACTATTCAACCCTTCTTCATAAGGCAAGCCCTCCAGT
Organism: Chiloscyllium plagiosum; assembly: GCF_004010195.1. Taxonomy (NCBI): domain Eukaryota; kingdom Metazoa; phylum Chordata; class Chondrichthyes; order Orectolobiformes; family Hemiscylliidae; genus Chiloscyllium; species Chiloscyllium plagiosum. The sequence continues at coordinate 52,320,046 of NC_057721.1, forward strand.
TCAGGAAGCATCCTGGTAAACCTTCTTTGCACCCTCTCCAAAGCCTCTGTATCTTTCCTACAGTAGGGCGACCAGAACTGGACACAATATTCCAAGTGTGGTCTCACCAGGGACTTGTAGAGCTGCAGCAAAAACTCGTGGCTCTTAAACTCGATCCCCTGTTAATGAAAGCCAAAACACCATATGTTTTCTTAACAACTCTATCCACTTGGGTGGCAACTTTGAGGGATCTATGTACTTGCACACCCAGATCCCTCTGTTCCTCCACACTGCCAAGAATCGTGTCTTTAAACCTATATTCAGCATTCGAGTTCAACCTTCCAAAATGCATCACTTCGCATTTATCCAGGTTGAACTCCATCTGCCATTTCTCAGCCCAGCTTTGCATCCTGTCTATGTTGCACTGCAGCCTGCAGTAGCTCTCTATACTATCGACGACACCTCCAACCTTTGTGTCATCTGCAAATTTACTAACCCACCCCTCAGCCTCCTCATCCAAGTCATTTATAAAAACTAAAAGAGCAGAGGCCCAAGAACAGAGCCCTGCTGGACCCCAATCAACACTGACCTCCATGCAGAATACTTTCTTTTTGGGAAAGCAAACCTTAGCAGGATTTATTCACTTATTGGTAAGGTCCTACAGAGGAGTGTTGCTGAACAAAGAGACATTGGAGTGCAGGTTCCTAGCTCCTTGAAAGTGGAGTCACAGATAGATAGGATAGTGAAGGCGGCGTGTGGTATGCTTTCCTTTATTGGTCAGAGTACTGAGTACAGGAGATGAGAGGTCGTATTGTGGCTGTATAGGACATTGGTTAGGCCACTTTTGGGATATTACGTCAAATTCTGGTCTCCTTCCTATTGGAAGGATGTTGTGAAACTTGAAAGGATTCAGAAAAGATTTACAAGGATGTTGCCAGGGTTGAAGGATTTGAGCTATAGCGAGAGGCTGAATAGGCTGGGGCTGTTTTCCTTGGAGTGTCAGAGGCTGAGGGGTGACCTTGTAGAGGTTTACAAAATTATGAGGGGCGTGGATAGGATAAATAGACAAAGTATTTTCCCTGGGTCGGGGAGTCCAGAATTAGAGGGCATAGGTTTAGGGTGAGAGGGGAAAGATATAAAAGAGACCTAAGGTGCAACTTTTTCACGCAGAGGGTAGTACGTGTATGGAATGAGCTGCCAGAGGAAGTGGTGGAGGCTGGTACAATTGCAACATTTAAGAGGCATTTGGATGGGTAAATAAATAGGAAGGGTTTGGAGGGATATCAACCAGGTGCTGGCAGGTGGAACTAGATTGGGTTGGGATATCTGGTCGGCATGGATGAGTTGGACCGAAGGGTCTGTTTCCATGCTGTACATCTCTATGACTTTAAGTATCAGTGAGGAACATTTAGCAGACAGTGATCATTGTTCAGGTTCACATTGGTGTTGAAGAATGACATGCAACGATCCAGAGCAAGAAAAATCAATTGGTGGAGAGATGACTTCAGTAGAGCTAGAACAGAGTTGAGTAGGATTGATTAGAATAAGAGGTTGGTGGGAAAAGTAGTATCTGAACAATAGCTTCAAAGAGTAGATAATTAGTGTACAATCGTAGTATAGTCCCTCGAATGCAAAAGGTACAGCAAACAAATCTAAAGTTCCTTGGATGACAAAGGAAATAGAAAGTAATATTAGAAAGAAAAGGAATGCTTCTGACAAGTCTAGGCAGACAATACAATTGAGAATCAACCTTTTTATGCAGTATACATGGATTTCCAGAAGGCATTTTCACAACTGACTAGTGAACTAAATTGTAGGACATGTTATAAAAGGAACAGTGGATACACGGATACCAAGATCAGCTGAGTGACAAAGAGTAATGATCAATGGATGTTTTTTGGGCTGAAGGAAAATTTGTAGTGGGGTTCCTCAGGAGTCGGTGTTGGAACATTTTCTTTTCCTGATACATATCAATGGTCCAGATCATGGTGTGCAGGGGATAATTTCCAAATAGATGACACAAAACTTGTATTGTATTGAATTGTAAACTGTGAGTAGGCAATATGTGACTCCAAAAACAGACATTGACAAGTTGGTGGAATGAACAGATAGGTAGAGGGTGAGGTTAAATGCAGAAAAGTGAGGGGTGGTGCACTTTGTAGGGAGGACACTGAAAGACAATATAAAATAGGGCTTACAATTCTAAAGAGGATGCAGAGCAGAGTGGGCAGGTTGTGTATCTGCATAGACTACTGAAGTCAACAGGACACATGGAGAGCGCAGTTAATAAAGCATCTAGTATTCACGTCTTTATTAAAAGGGGCAAAAGGTACAGGGGTAAGGTGGTGTTGTCGAACTTGTACAAGACACATTGTTAGACCTCAGATGGAGTATTACATTTACATTACATTACAGTGTGGAAACAGGCCCTTCGGCCCAACAAGTCCACACCAACCCGCCGAAGCGCAACCCACCCATTCCCCTACATTTACCCCTTACCTAACACTACGGGCAATTTAGCATGGCCAATTCACCTGACCTGCACATCTTTGGACTGTGGGAGGAAACCGGAGCACCCAGAGGAAACCCACGCAGACATGGGGAGAACGTGCAAACTCCACACAGTCAGTCGCCTGAGGCAGGAAATGAACCCGGGTCTCTAGCGCTGTGAGGCAGCAGTGCTAACCACTGTGCCACCGTGCCACCCACATTGTGCATCTTATAGGAAAGGTGCAAATGCATTGGAGAGAGCACAGAAGTGACTTACAGAATGGTTTCAGGTACAAGAAACTTCAGTTATGAAGATAGATTGAAGAAATTGAAACTTTGTCCTGGAGAGAAGGTGGTTTAAAGGAGGTCTGATTGAGGTTTTCAAAATCATGAGCAGACTGGACAGAGTAGATAGAGGGAAGCTCTTTCCACTCGTAAAAGAAAGAAGAACAAGAGGGCATTGATTTACAGTGATGTGCACACAAAGCAAGGGCGAAGTGAGGAAAAACATTTCCACTGATCAAGCTATGAGGATATTGAATCAATTCCCTGAAAATGTGGTGAAGGTAGGTTCATTTCAGGCATTCAAGAGAGCATTGGATATTTTTTTCAATAGTAATAGTGTCCAGGGATATGGGGAAAAGGCCAGGGGATTAGCATTAAATAATAGAGCTACTACTGACACGATGGGCTGAAAGGCTTCCTTCGACAAAATAATAATTGTGATTCCTGTGATATTTTCCAAATGGCAAACATTTTGTCTTTCATTCCTCTTTGAAGAATAAGAACCACCGGGTTAAAAAGCCAGTTTCATCTCTACTGGAGTGTGCTAGTGGAACTGAATGCTCTCATCTATACCTCTGTTTGAGCAGTAACATATCACAAACATCACAGTCAAAAAACTCTCTCTTAGTTACCAGTGTGGCAGGTGAAGAGACTCTCACTCTGAATACTAAAGTCAGTTAGCCAGCAGCCAGTCAAAAGGAAACAGGAAAACAAAAGGACCCTCCCTCACCACGAATGCTATGATACAGAGTCAGAAAAGTTTTTAAAAAACAGAATCACAACCAATCTGCAAAGCTAAGGAGTGTGAAACTGACTGACGTCAACGCTACCAGTAACCTCCATTGCAACGATCGCTGTGTTAAATAATCCACCTTTCATGAACAATTCAGAAACTGATCCATAGATCTTTTTCTTTAAAACCTTGTACCCTTCAAATCTCACCTTTTCTTCTAATTTGCATGCATGCATGTTGTATTCGTAATCTTTCTCACATTTGGTCATTATTAAACTCCATGTTTTCATAAATTCAAAGAAAGCTGATTAAATTGTCTGCTTTTAACACACAAATTAATTTGGGTCTGAGAAAAATATATTCAAAAGAAAATGAAATCCTTTTAACAGTAACCATGTAATGACCAACCACTTGGGTGGGTGAATAAAGAACAGCCAGTTCATTTTTCCTCACCCAAGGGCTTAATGATTTGGGGTATCCCGTTTAGAAGCACAACAAATTGTGGGACCATATCAGGGCCTAGTCATAACAAATGCTGGCATCCACCTGGCAAATTCAAGAACTGTCTACTGTCCAGTTAATAAAAAGCAGGGCAAATCCAAAACAGCTAATTACCACTCATCAGTCAATCGCAAATATTGTGACAAAAAAGTCATCAAGAGATACTTGCACAGCAAAACGTCCCCATCCCTGCTCAGTTGATTCCGACAGAACCCATCAGTTCCAGATCTCTTACAACAAAAATAAAAGAACTAAACCCAAAGAAGTAGTGATCCAAGAGTTACTACCGATGACCATAGCATCGAGTGTGGCATCAAAATGGCCCTATAAAGACGGACATCAATAGGAATTGGAGAAAACTCCATTGATCAGGGTCATCCCTTGCTCAAAGGAGCACAGAGATCAATCATCCCTGAAGGAGTGTACTAGACCCAATCACCTTCAGCTACTTAGTCGATGATCATCAATCTATCACTGTATATCATGCTGTCTGAAATGAAGATGCTCAAGGTTGATTGCAGAACATTTCGCTCCACCTATAATTTCTCGAGTAACGAAACAGCTTATGTCCATATATAGCAAGACCTGCAGGTTTGAGCTGGTAAAGTGGCAAATGACATTTATACTAGCTAATTAACAACCAATAATACAGCGAAACCTCAATTATCTGAACACCAATTATCCGAATATCGGATTTTCCACAGGGGATCTCAAGGTCCCAATAGAAACATTACATCAAAGAGCTGTTTCAACCCCGATCGTGTCTCTTGTTTACAGGTAAAATGATTAAAAACGACTTGGCTCACTGAAATGCTGCCGAGAACAGTCCTGGACAGTCCAGGCACCATCTCTAAATGACTGGGCTCCCGTCTCCTCTCTCACACCATGGCGTCCTACACAGGGGTGTACCCTAAACCGCACTTTTCAAGATAATCTCTCCAACATTGTCCTGAACAGGGCAGACGTAGAACCTGTCAAAACGTTTGTGCGTGTGTGTCGCGCGCACACACGTGCGCTTGTGCTATTTGGAGATTTGGTGGGAGCTGACAGGTTGGGGGCAGGCGAGGAGGTGGGGTGGGAGCGGACGGGGTTAGGGCTGGTGGGGAGGTGGGGTGGAAAGTGGACGAGGTTGGGTGCAGGCAGGGAGGTGGGGTGGGGTGGGAGCGGACAGGGTTGGGGTCTTAGGAGAGTGGACAGGGTTGGCGCAGGCGGGGAGGAGAGTGGACAGGGTTGGCGCAGGCGGGGAGGAGAGTGGACAGGGTTGGCGCAGGCGGGGAGGAGAGTGGACAGGGTTGGCGCAGGCGGGGAGGAGAGTGGACAGGGTTGGCGCAGGCGGGGAGGAGAGTGGACAGGGTTGGCGCAGGCGGGGAGGAGAGTGGACAGGGTTGGCGCAGGCGGGGAGGAGAGTGGACAGGGTTGGCGCAGGCGGGGAGGAGAGTGGACAGGGTTGGCGCAGGCGGGGAGGAGAGTGGACAGGGTTGGCGCAGGCGGGGAGGAGAGTGGACAGGGTTGGCGCAGGCGGGGAGGAGAGTGGACAGGGTTGGCGCAGGCGGGGAGGAGAGTGGACAGGGTTGGCGCAGGCGGGGAGGAGAGTGGACAGGGTTGGCGCAGGCGGGGAGGAGAGTGGACAGGGTTGGCGCAGGCGGGGAGGAGAGTGGACAGGGTTGGCGCAGGCGGGGAGGAGAGTGGACAGGGTTGGCGCAGGCGGGGAGGAGAGTGGACAGGGTTGGCGCAGGCGGGGAGGAGAGTGGACAGGGTTGGCGCAGGCGGGGAGGAGAGTGGACAGGGTTGGCGCAGGCGGGGAGGAGAGTGGACAGGGTTGGCGCAGGCGGGGAGGAGAGTGGACAGGGTTGGCGCAGGCGGGGAGGAGAGTGGACAGGGTTGGCGCAGGCGGGGAGGAGAGTGGACAGGGTTGGCGCAGGCGGGGAGGAGAGTGGACAGGGTTGGCGCAGGCGGGGAGGAGAGTGGACAGGGTTGGCGCAGGCGGGGAGGAGAGTGGACAGGGTTGGCGCAGGCGGGGAGGAGAGTGGACAGGGTTGGCGCAGGCGGGGAGGAGAGTGGACAGGGTTGGCGCAGGCGGGGAGGAGAGTGGACAGGGTTGGCGCAGGCGGGGAGGAGAGTGGACAGGGTTGGCGCAGGCGGGGAGGAGAGTGGACAGGGTTGGCGCAGGCGGGGAGGAGAGTGGACAGGGTTGGCGCAGGCGGGGAGGAGAGTGGACAGGGTTGGGGTGGAGAGTGGACGGGGTTGGGGCAGGATCGGATAGGGTTGGGGGAGGGGGAGGCGGCATTGAAATGTAGGGGGTTGAGGTGGGCATGGGGTGGCGTGGGAGCAGACAGGGTTGGGGTCTTGCGCAATGTGCTTTTGCCTCGTCTGAATGGGGAGCAGACTTCACAGAAAACTGAGCCCCAGTGGAAATCAATTACCTGAATAATCAATTATCCAAACGAGGTACTGCCCGCCCATCTTGTTCGGATAATCAAGGCTCCTCTGGATGTGTAATAGAATGTGCAAGTTTCTCATCTTGTCATTCGATGGCAAGAACATTGTCAAACATGCATCAGCATACTGGATTTAACTATAAGTAGAAATGTAGCTGGTACAGTCACAAACACTGACTGCGACAGTAAATCAAAGACTGGGTATTCCGTGGCAACTAACTGACTTTTTGATTTCTCAAAGCTTTTCTATCACCTGCACATCAAGAATGTGATGGAAACTCTCCACTGGCCTGAATGATAACTTCAAACAAGTATTGCAAGATCATTCAGAAAAAGGCAGCATACTTTAATCAGCACTCCATCCACCACTTTAAATAATCACTCCCTCCACCACCAGCACAATACGACAGCATTGTGTGCCTCTGCTGTTATACAGCAAACATAACACTGCTCCACGAAAAATAAATGATACGTATTATATTTTCATTAACACTGGTTGAGGAAGAGAGAGAGGTGAAATTCCTGCTCTCTTTCTGTTGTACTGGGTTGTCATATACTTACTTGAATGAAGAAGCTACTGATACATCAGTTTCAAATTACAGTCAGTTCTGCTATAACACGGTAGTTCTGTTCACGTGCAAACCATGTTATAAGAAAATTGCGTAATAGCAGCAGCATTTAAACTAACGGGGCTGGAATCGTGTTCTAACCAATACACGCCTTAAAAGTTTGTGCTTTAGAAACCACGTTCCCAATTCGTCAATTGCGTTACAGCAAATTCGCATTAACGAAACGTGTTATAGCAGAATGACCTGGATCCCCCTGACAATGTAGCATTTGCCCTGCTACGATCAAGTATCTGTCTGTAGATAACGCTCAAATCTTGGAGTGGTTTTTGGATCCATACCTTTCCCACTCAGTTGAAAGAGCTACACACGAACCAATCCTTTTCAATTTATCAATCAGCACTATAAATGAAAATGGTTACTATATTATCTGGCAATTATTGGCAGCATTTTCACATGGGGTAATTTTATAAGATAGTCACCATATTGTGGCCTGTCCCAATAAAGAAGGAAAATGAACCATAATAGAAGTAACAAAGTAATGGAACACACTGCGCTTGAACATGAATCAAATAGAGAATGTGTCCTTCAGGTGTGAAAACTAAAAACTAAACTCTAAAGTTTCATCTGTTTGCAATGTTTTAGTATCTGGTGCTATTTCAGAGGAAAATATAGAAGGAAATCTGAGGCTAAATGAAAAGTAGATTCAAAGCCAGGTGAAATACAAATTTCAACTGACCTCATTGCTGAAGACTTATCAATTAAAATCAATGCACCAGGGAAAGAAATCCAGTGAGGATCTGAAAAATTACATTCTCAACACCAAGTTACTGTAATTTTACATAATTTCATTTAAAAATTTTGTATTTCTCCCATTTCAGGTCAGTTATAATATCGCTACCACAAAATAAATGATGCCACTACAACATACACCCTTCAGTGTATCCATCAGGTCATAAAATAATGCAATCAAACTCACTCAATCCTGATATGCCTAAAATTCAACAGTGAAAATCATGATTTCCACTGCACAACCAAGCACTTGACTTCTTTTGTGACTGCAAGTACAAATTCAGATTACAACACTAGTAGCTGGGCAGCACGGTGGCTAGCACTGCTGCCTCACAGCGCCAGAGACCTGGGTTCAATTCCCGCCTCAGGCGACTGATTGTGTGGAGTTTGCACATTCTCCCCATGTCTGCGTGGGTTTCCTCCGGGTGCTCCGGTTTCCTCCCACAGTCCAAAAAAATGTGCAGGTTAGGTGAATTGGCTACGCTAAATTGCCCGTAGTTTTAAGTGTAGGGAAATGGGTCTGGGTGGGTACGTGTCGGTGTGGACTTGTTGGGCCAAAGGGCCTGTTTCCACACTGTAAGTAATGTAATCTAATCTAATATAGCTGAACCTCACAACTTCTTCGCTAAATCAGTTGCATTGGCTTTTTGGAGGGATCACCTTCATAAGGCCTAATGTCTGGTCCCACCCTTTATTATCACTAAGTCTCAATAATTACCTACCTATCATTATGGCAGCTCTCACATCCAACTTCAGTCCCATCTTACTATGCATTGTTCTGAGAGCAACTCACCATTCAGCAGATATCCCAGAATTCACTGGCATCCCTTGTGCCCTGCATCATCTTTAAAAGCCTGGTGCACACCCACACAAGCATTGTTGGTCCAGAGATGCCATGCATGGTTCATCAGATTTGCCCAGAACATGGCAGACAGGAGACAATCAGCACCCTGCTTAGAAGGCAGAGACCTAGCGCTCTGGCTGTATGTGGAACTTTCTCCACCCCCCAGTACAGACCACACCACAAGACTACGCCAACCTGGTTCAAAGTTGTCAACCGAGTTAGTGCAGTCGCACCCATCTGGAGGAATGCTTAGCACTGTAGGAAGGAGGTCAATAAACCTTTTCCACTCTGCCAGTGTAAACGTGTCACCATTTATCATTGTCTCTGCTACTGTACCCTACTCTCACCAAGGCTCATACGGTACCACTGTCACTAATGTCTGCAACATCTTTCCTAACATTTGTCATCCAACTCCGCTAGAATACATTCTGCACTACCGACTCACTCAAGACACATCCCCATCTGCACCACCAATAGTAGTTGTGGCACCCACTTTCGCCCAGCAATCCTGCTTCACACATTCTTGAAGAAAACAACCCACGACAGGGCAAAAAGAGTCAAGGTGGTAGATGTCACCCAGCTCCTCACCCCTTCTGATAGCATCTGGACTCTGGCAAGCCAGAGAAGGTTCTGGACTGGTATCAGAGGTGGCCATTGAATTTCTTTGTTGGGACCCCCTGAGAAAAGTCCATCCCCCTTGACTTGATTGAGGCCTGCTAACAACTATGACAAGTTTCTTGGATCTGAGTTGATGTTAGATTGCACAGCAAGAACAGCAGCCTGCTATCACTGACTGAAGAGGCAAAGTGCAAAAAAGGCAATGCAATGCAATGGAGGGATGTTATGGTCATCCAGATAGAATGAGAGTGAGTGACCTCTATGACAAGAACAGCCCAGAGATACAGCCTGGTCCAGTCCATGAACATAGTGGCTCTTGTAGCAGCATTACAATCAGAGTTGCCTGCATAGCCTTTAAGTGCAAAAGAGCACTGAAGGTGGATCAGAGATGTACCATCAGAGTTCTTTCAGGCTGGCACATGTCATATACTAATATTTGTGGACTTGGGTGGGTGGGATGAGTGGCCAATGCCCAGGGAGTGTGCCCATAGTTGTTGGTACCCAGTTTACCAACATGGAGGTAATTTGCAGCAAGTGATGAGCTGAATCTGGCAGACGCTCACTCTGGTTTCCCAGTCAAGATTTTCCAATATCTAAATTATTTAGCAAATTTGGTAAGATGAGAGCCTGAATATTGATGTGGAGAGTTGTGGCATTAAACAAGATATTTAATAATATTCAATTTGGATCGCGCCATTGCCTAGTGAGAATCTTGCCATGCCACTTGTGAAAAGCATAAAAGATGGCACACGACGGTCCTGGGAGATAGGCTTGACTCACACTGTTGCTCCACTCTGCCACACATCTCACCTTAGTCTACAGCACCGATAAGCTTTCACCCTAGATTTCTTCTGTGATTGCCATGATCAATACAAGGTGTAATAGAAATTTCAGCCAGGAATGAATGCTATAATGTTATAACATAAATTATTGTACAAAGAGGAGTGGGCCAATTGGCCTTTGCTTACTCTTCATTCAACGTTCTTAAATACAATCCATTGTAAACATACATTAGCCACTTTAATAAAAATTTAAGTATGCAATGAATAAACCTGTAACATAATTTGACACAAAAAAGTGTGATTAGTATTAAGCTGGGTTTAACGTGTGCCACTGAATAACTTTGGACAGTGGCATATTAAATAATTCACCCAATGACAGTGATATCAGAATCACCCAGTGGTAAGTGAATATATTCATGCATGCATGGGACATTGCGCCAACATGCAAGAAGCTTCACGGGGAGGCATTTTATTAAGTGCCTTCAGGAAGCATTTGTACATGAGGTACAGAAAGTACATTTTTTGTTTCATTTTCAAGGAGCAAAGCTGCAAATATGGCCCTAACTTCACCCAATGGGAACTGTAGCTGCAAACTGCCTTATTTAGTTCAATGCATCTGGTGTCTCAGTGTCAAAGCCAACCAGAAATGTTGCAACCTTGTTCACGACAGAGTGTAAGGATAAACCCAGCAACTAAGGGTGAGTTTAACCAATAATAGAAAAGCTTCTAGAACCAATAATCCAGGGATTCTATGATTTTAAAGACAAAATTAACAGTCACTCTGACAAGTGTAGATTAATTACATAAAGTCAGCATGGATTGTTAAAGATAAATATTTAACTATACAAATGGAGTTTTTTGATGCAGTAGCAAATTTGATGAGGGTAAAGTGGTTAACAAAGTGAATATGGAATTCTAAAAGGCATTTTATAAAGTACAAAATCAAATACTTGCAAATGAAATTGAAACTCATGGAATAAAGAGGATACTAGTGCATGAATATGAAAAAAAATTACAAAAGCACATGCTGGAAATCTGAAACAAAATCAGAAATTCCTGGACAATCTCAGCAGGTTTTAGATTACATTACAGCGTGGAAACAGGCCCTTCGGCCCAACAAGCCCACACCGACCCGCCGAAGCGCAACCCACCCATACCAATTACAAAAGCACATGCTGGAAATCTGAAACAAAATCAGAAATTCCTGGACAATCTCAGCAGGTCTGACAACATCTGTGGAGCGAAAGCAGAGTTAACCTTTCGGGTCAAGTGAACCTTCTTCAGAGCAGTTCTGAAGGGTCACTGGACCAGAAACAAACTCTGTTTTCTCTCCACAGATGCTGCCAGACCTACTGACATTTTCCAGCAATTTCTGTTTTTGTAGCATGGATACAAAGTTGACAGTAAACAGAGTGCAGTAGCAAATGGTCATTTTTCAAGCTGGACAAAAGGTAAGGAGTCGCTGCTTTGGGGCTGAAACTTTTCACAATGTATATTAATGATCTAGACCTGGGTACTTAGGATATAATTTCAAAATTTGCAAATAACAAAACATTTGCAAGTATTGTGCACTGGGAGGAGAATGATGACAGACCTCCAAAGGATATGGATTGGCTGCAAGACACAGAACAGATCAAATATGATACAGAAATGTAAAGTGTTTAATTACAGTGAGAAGTTACACGGGAACAAACAGACTCAAAAGATTTTAGAGTCGATTATTAGGGATAAAATTCCAGAGTACTTGGAAGTGCACGGTAAAATAGGATGAAGTCAGCACGGCTTAATCAAAGAAGGGCATGCCTGACAAATCAGTCAGAATTCTTAAAAGGAGATAATGAGCAAGTTAGACAAAGGAGAGCCAGTAGACATGAACTATTTGGATTTCCAAAAGACTTTTGACAAGGTGCTATGCAGAAGGCTGATAAATAAGATAAGAGCCCATAGTATTAGAGGCATGGATAGAGGATTGGCTGACTGGTAGAAGGTAGAGTGGAGATAAAGGAATCTTTTTTCAGGAATGTCAGCCAGTAACCAGTCAACTGATGGCATTGTTGCTAAGTTTACAGAGGACAGAAAGATATGTGGAGTAACAGGCAGCGTTGAGGAAGGGGTGAGGCTGCAGGGCTTGGACAGGTTAGGAGAATGGACAAAGAATTGGCAGATGGAATACAATGTAGGAAAGTGTTAGGTTATGCATTTGTAGAAAAGATTTCAGACATAGACTATTTTCTAAATGGGGAAAGGCTTCAGAAATCTAAGTACCAAAGGATTGGAGAGTCCTCGTTCAGGATACTCTTAAAGTTAACATGCAGGTTCACTTAGCGGTTAAAAAGGCAAATGCAATGTTAACATTCATTTCAAGAGGGCTAGAGGATATAAAGAAGATGTTTCCACTCGGAGGGGAGTCTAGGACCTGGGGACAGCCTCAGAATGAAGGGAGAACCTTTTTAGAACTGATATAGGGAGAAATCTCTTCAGCCAAAAGGTGGTAACTCTTTGGAACTCATGGCCAGGGGACAGTGGAGGCCAAGGCATTAAGTGTAGTTAAAAAAAAGATAGACCGGTTCTTGATTAGCAAAGAGATCAAAGATTACTGAGAGAAGGCAGCAGAACGGGGTCAGAAACATATCGGCTATGAGTGAATGGCAGAGCGGACTCGATGGACCAAATGGCCTAATTCTGCTCCAATGTCTTATGGTTTAATATAAAGGGTAATTTTTAAAAGGGGGACAGGGACAGAGATTTTGGATGGATATGTGCCTAAATTGTTGAAGGTGGCAAGACAGGTTAAGAAACTGCTTAAAAAGGCAAGTGGGACCTAGGTTCCATAAATAAAGGCAAAGAGCACAAAAGCTCGGAAGTTAAGACAAACAGATAAAACACTGGTTTGATCTTAAGTAGAACAGAACTGAGTCCAATTCGTAGCACCACACTTTTAATGATGTGCGGCTTTATCAAAACAGTACAGAACCAACTTATGAGATCTGTTCCAAGAATGAGGGGCTTCAGTTCGGTGGATCAACTGGGAAAGTTGGGTCGTGAAAAGAACGTAGAGAAAAACTTGGAGATAATTTCTTCTCTCAGAGTTGTGAATCTGTGGAATTCTTTATCACAAAGGGCTGCTAAGGCTGAGCCATTAAGTTTATTCAAGTGATATCTGTAATAGGCAAATTGTTAATCATTAAGAGAATCAAAGGTTATAGGGAAAAGGCAGGAAGGTGGAAATGAGGATTATCAGATCAGCCATGATCTCACTGAATGGCTGAACGGCCGATATCTGCTCACCCATTTTATAGTCGTCTAAAAGCAGTTCAAAATCATTTAGAATCTAGACAACGTAGAGAGAGGAACAGTTCTCACTGGTGGTTTGATCAACAACTATAGGGGACCACTTTAAACAAAAATGGGAAGGAGCCCATGGCAATACAAGGAAAAACTTATTTGATACAGCAAGTGGTTTGGAATGCTCAGCCGGAGTGCCCAGTGGAGGCAGATTCAGTCATGGCTTTCAAAAGGAAACTAGACAATTACCTCAGAAAAGTGGGACTAGCTGAGTTGGCTTGCGATTTCCTGTGCTTTAATCCTACACTCTGGTTATACTATTACATCATTTTAAAATTCGAAGTTTAGCATTTTTGAGCAAACTCTGGAAGCAAATTTTCTGTGACCAAGTGTAGTGGAAATGTAAAATTCTCTCAGCTAAACCAGTGTGAAAGTTGCGATAATTGAAATTTCAGGCTGAAATAGAAAGCTCTTTTTTAAAACTAGAGATAGTTGTATCAAGTGATGTTATCAAAAGCTGGTAAATAAAGTTGAGGTACATTATCAATGAGTGAATGGCAAACAGGTTCAAGTGACTAACCTGGTACTCCTGAGATTATGTTCCATCATTGACAAAAAGGTTTGCCCCATTTCTGTTATACAATACAAAAAGTAGTGGTCAGATATTACAAGTTAATAACTCATGAAATTGGCAGTTATACTAATCCTGTACATATGTCTATACTAAGGACACGCTTCTGTTAAGTTAAAATCTTCTTTATATGAATATTTCTGCTATTAAAAAAATCACTTTACACAAATAAAACCTAGCATAATGCAAGTGTTAGATCAAGAATTAGTGGAACCGGTTATTTGCTATTTTTACAAGCATTGACATCATAATGTAATGCAAATCTCATTCACCATTATCAGTTTTGGATCAATGCAAAACACAAGAAAGTACGTGGCCCTGTTTCATTATAGGGATTGATTCCAGGTTCCACTAAAGACAATCACATTCACCAGAATTATACATACATATGAAAGAGCATATTAAAAGTTTGCAACTAAACCCTACCAACTTCAGCATGCAACTTCTGGACTGCAATAAATGCACATGCCAAGCATTCCCAGGTTGTACTCTCTCCTGCATATGTCAAAGTAAAAATTAGTAAATTAATTTACTCCCACAAAAATATTAGGCCTCATTCCTGAGAAGAAACACTCTCTTATAGATTGTCACTCAGCCCCTGTCTTTTTATGAAAGGGAGAGCTATGCATTTCTGACAGGAGATTCAAAATCAGCACTCCCTCAGAAATGTAGTTACCCTGCAGTTCAGAACTGTTGGGAGGGGCAAATACTCCCCCTTTTACAACAATCAGATGCTATATCCTGAAATTTAACACTTGCCTACATTGGTCAGAGCACTGAGTGCAGGAATTGGGATGTCATGTTGCAGCTGTACAGTACATTGCTGAGCCCACTTTTGGAATACTGTGTTCAATTCTGGTTGCCCTGCAATCAGAAAGACTATGTAAAAGTAGAAAGGGTACAGGAAAAATTTACAAGGATGTTGCTGGGGCTGATGCTAAGCAGGTAGGACGACAACTGAGTGAGGAGGGAGCACATTGCCAGTGGGTCGAGCTACAGGATGCAAGATGGCAACAGGGTCAGCTAAGTGTTGCAGTTTTCAGGGTAGGTCAGGATGGGTAGGAGAGATTGGATCCAGTCGGGGCTGGGTGGTGTGGGTGAGGTCTGGCAGTGACAGGTGGGCAGGGGACAGAGGCAGATCAGTGTAGATTGGGTCCACAGAAGTTGGGTTAAGAGGAGGGGGTTGTAGGCCCACGGAGGGGTGGTGTGGTGGGAGCCTGAAATAGGAGGAGGAATACAAGTGATCTGGGGAAGGTGTAGTTCAGGGTGTTTGAGGCAAGTATGGGGTCAGTTGAGGAATTACTCAGGAGTTTAGACTTAATAGTCTAACTTTGCCTGAGTAACTATTGACCTAACTTCAGCAGCACTTTCCAAACTCTCTATTTAAATCAGAGAATATCAGGGTGTTGGGGTGGGGGAGAGGGGGGTGTTCCAGACAGAGAGGAGTTATTAGATGAGATTAGATTACTTAGTGTGAAAACAGGCCCTTTAGCCTAACAAGTCCACACCGACCCTCCGAAGAGCAACGATAACCCAGACCCATTCCCCTACATTTTACCTTCAACTAACACTATGGGCAAGTTAGCATGGCCAATTCACCTGGCCTGCACGTTTTTTTTTGGACTGTGGGAGGAAACCGGAGCACCCGGAGAACGTGGAAACTCCACACAGGCAGTTGCCTGAGGTGGGAACTGAACCCGTGTCTCTGGTGCTGTGAGGCAGCAGTGCCGCCCTTAGCAGCAGCAATTATGCAGCAGAGTTTTCAGTTTCCAGGCAATTCCTTCAATAATCTGCTAAGAGAGGATTCCACAGGATGCCCACATGCACCTCTCATTTATTGCGGAATAATGATAGGCTGTTATAAAATCTGGGCCAACTTATTTTTAATAAAAACTTGCCATATTTACCATCTGTGAAGGAAGTGCAAGAATAAAGCTGAATCTAAACAAAATTCTAAAAGAAAGGTACAGAAAAATTTTCATTTTTGCACCAAGAATTGGCTCCTTCATTGAGTCCAGTTTAATACATATTATTCATTCCATAGCATCATGCCTTTGTAGCCATTCTTCTTATGGAACCAGGACAGATTGTCAACAGGTTATGACATCAGCAGCAGCAAAGTCAATTAGAGCAATGTGATTATTATCAAGAGTGGGAATGAGGAACAGTACCAAGTTTGATGGTAAATAATCCCCTCCTCTGGAAATAAAAGCAGCACAATCGTTTGATTTCCCTGGATCACCACCCTGACCTGGTTGGAATGGAGTGCCATCAGCGCTCAGGCAATCCTTGGATTGATGCTGTCGTAAACTCTTTGTTCTGGTATGGCCATCCATGGTGACAAAATCAGGGTTGGGTGGTTGTGGTGAATATGCGGTGGATTTGGAGGTACCAGACAATGTGGAATCCAAAGATTGCTCAATAGTAGAACAGGTGAACACTGTGCATCTCACAGCTGTGAGATAGAAGGCAGTTGAGCGACAAGGTAGTCTGGTCATCATGGTTCAACACGTCAACAAAATTTGACTACCATCCAATCAAGATTATGTTGATAAAGACAACACTCCAAGATCGCCACATTGAACAAATTAATACGTAAGCTTTTTGTAGGGACCATTTGCCAAGTTTTGTAGTGATAGAGAACTGCTGACGTGAACAGGCCTGTGAAGCTAGTAATCCCTAGTCAAGAATAAGCATGCAAGTGATGGATGTAAATAGACTGATGGATGTCTGTGTTGGGACAGGGTTGTCTTTGGATAGCAGCGTTGTGACTGAACAGTTCTCTTCAGGACACCTTCCACACACCGCAAATAGAGACCGGGCTAACAAGACAAAAAGGAAGTCGTCCAACTTTCTGAGCTGGGAAATCACACTCTGCAAGTTGTAACTTGAAACATTAGAACATTCACAGATTATCTCATGAGTAGCCATCTAGAAAAAGAATCTGAAATTGTCTCATATGAACTATCAAGGATCCAAACTGATAGAGGTACCCACAGTCAGACAATCCTGGAGAAGGTAGCTTGTCTGAGGAAAGGGAAGGCTGACAGTCAACCTCATACCCACATTGTGTTGATTTTGCCATTAAATGTATTATCAGAACTCCCTAGATGAACTTTAAGATCAACTGTTAAAAAAAAACCCAAAGAACTGCAGATGCTGGATGCTATTGCTTAACATCAACTGTAACCAACATGTCACAGCCTTCATCAGCATTTATGACTCAACTCCTGACTGTGATGATGATGTGAAGGAAACATTCTATCCTGATGTTGATGTTCTAAATTTCATCCTACAAGAAAATAGATCATCCTTCTGTGGGACTTTCATGCCAGAGTTAACCATGACTCCAATGCCTGTGAAGAACCATTGGGAAACCAAGGTCAGAAATTCCGATCACAACCCCTGATGACAAATTGAGATCAGCATGACTCCAATGTAGCAAACATCCTCTTCCACCATGAATGAATAATATAAAACACCATCCTGTCATTGTTTGGATCCAAGATCTAAATGCTTTGGAAATGATTTGTATTCATGCAGGGGACAGATGCCAGATCTGGACAGATCTCTAAATTTGTTTGATCAGGAATCAACATTCACTTAGCACCATGATATAAAATTCAAAATTCCCAATGGAAAAAAAAATCTCCATCTAAAGGAATCCAACCAAACAGCAGAATTCCAAGCCCAGCTTTGAGATCAATTAGAAAAAAAATCTTCACACATCCAGCTCAATTCCAGAACACTGGATTAAATAAAGTCAGCTATACCAGTCTCCATTGTCCAGATCATTCTTATCATCAAGACTGTATCAATGCCAATAACACTGAAATGTAAGATCTTCTACATGTGAGCAGCCCTTATTGGCTGGCAGTACAACTCAAGGTTGCAAGTCAAAGTGGCAGCATTCCAACAGCTCAAAGCCAATGCCCAAAGTCAGACAGTGAGAAGAGAAAGCCTGAAACATCTAATAAACGCTGACCATCATAAAATGGGAAAGCTTTCTTTTTTGAGGTTATCAAGACCATCTATCAAACAAAGTCAAATGGACAAAATGCCATTCACTCACAGGATGGAGTTTCCCTTTTGGAGGATGACAATGCCATATGTGAACACTAGAAAGAATGTTTTCAACAAGTCCTCAGTGGCAGCCAATGGTCCTGCAGGATAGCCTGGAGATTATGTGGTAGAATACATTGATGAAACACCATTGATGGGAGAGCTGCAAAAGCAATCGAACAGATGGAAAACAACAAAGCCTGTGGCTCCAATAGTACTACAGCCGAGGTCTTCAAATTTGCTCATCCCAAGATTACATGTAGCCCTTCTAAGAGATCAAGAGGAAAAAGATACACCCACATCCACCCCCACCCAGCTCAATTACGTGCCAATTGTGACAGTTTTCAAAAGAGAAAACAAATCATACTATGGAAACCATGGAGGCATTTCCCACTTGCCCGGGGCAGGAAAAGTCCTGAGATACATTCTTTGAATGACCTACTTCCTGTGGCTGAGGAAATCCTTCTAGAGATATGGTGCAGCTTTTGAGCTTCCGAAGAAGGCTCCAACATGGTCTTTGTTGCCAAGCAAATCAAGAACACCACCAAAAACTCTTCATTGTATTTACCAATCTGACCAAAGCATCTGTCTCAGCAAATTGAGAGACATTATGGATTGCATTTCAAAGCCGTGGAAGTCCAAGAAACTTCAAAACACAGGATTGTAATGACTACAATCGTTGAGCACGATTTAAGAAATAAACACCTTCGAAAACCTAACTAGGTTGTGATAATCCTCATAGTATTTAAATTCTGACAATGACTATTCACCTCAAAAGATCAACTCTTTTCTGGTACCAGCATTTAAAACTGCTTAGGAGGAAAGCTCTTCAATTGTAGTCATCTCCATGCCAAACTAAACCAACCATCACAGACGTACCTGATGCACAGTTGGTGGTGACTACAGCGTCACTGCCTATTCTGCAACAGCTTTGAAACCTACTCTTCATCTCTCCAACAAGAAACTTGCCCTGTGCTTGAATGTCGCCAAAATCTCTCTTTAAAAAAAAACCAACAATGATGGGGCAATGCAAAAACAAATCAGTTGCAGCAGCTCAGCTTTCTACAAGCTACAGCAGCTGATATTTGACAACAAAGTCATCCGCAAGTCAACAAAAGTCCAACTCTACAGTGCAACTATTGTCACCATATTCTGTACTGTATTGTGATCTGTATTGTCATCAGTGACACATCGTGCGAGAGAAATTCTATCAGGGATTGTCTCTTCTGCATATTCCAGATTCAGTGGGTGTACTATCCAGTAAGCACTACTGTCTTTCTTGAAGACAACTCCATAAGCATTCTGACAAAACCTCTGCAAAATCAACTTTGATAGACTGGATACTGTCCATCTGGCCAAGTATCATCACTTCTAACAAATTCTGCTTTCTCAACTCTCAGTTGACCAACTTTTCAGGAGAGGAAAAAGAAAACATTTCAAAGTTGCTCCGAACACGTCCTTGAAATGAAGCAGCACTGACATTAATAACTGGGAGGAGCTTTTGACCAATCACTCAAAACAGTTACAACTTGCCCATCAAAATTACGCGGTGCTTTGAGTCACCACATCCTAATGATGAGGGACAGCAACAGCAAAGGACAGAAAAGGCAACAAATCTTGCTCTCCAGGGCCCACAACTTCATGGAACATTCTACCCAAGAGCCCAAAGATCCATAGGTTGAGAAAAGGCCTCTTCAGTCACAGAATGACCCAGGGCAGAAACTCTCAACCTAAAATACACAGTGTCCTCGAATAGATGGCCAGTCAAAACCAGCAGTTTGTAAAGTTCAGTTGCTTAACTGATTGAACGTTTCAGGGAAACCTTTTAGTCACCCATTAACCATTTTGAACTATCAGCGCACTTCAGGACATGGGAACATGGATTCCTATTAATGTCACTTTCAATTTACCATCTTACAAAAAGCAACAATAAATACAGCCCAAGAACAAAGGTTTTACTTCAATATATTTATGATACATTCCATCAATTTTTTCTGAGAAATGTATTTTTCATTCTCCTGTCCATCAGACACATACGGAAATATATTGCTGTACTATTGCTGAAAGCAATTATCAAGACATAATTAACAATTTCGTTCTCCTGATGCAAATTAATCTCAAGTAGAGCCATTCCAACTAAATTAGACAATGCATGTGAACATTTTAAAAGTTGCCGATTCTAAAGGGTTTACACAAACTACTTAAAAGGCAGAGGTGTATTTATATAGTTCCTTTCATGATCCAAGGGCTTACCATGCTCTTTACAACCAATGGAGTACTTTTCCTACAGTCACTGACACTGACTTAATGCGGGAAAATGGCAGCCAGTTCACTCACACCAAGTTTCCACAATGTGACAATGACCAGATAATCTGCATTGAATGACTAAAAACCCGCCACAACACAGAGAATTTTTTAATTAAAATCCAGATAATGCCATGGAATCTTTTCCAATCAAGAGGACAGATAATGCCTTTGTTTAATATATTACCTGATAGAAAGTTAAAGACAGAAGTGACAGCCGAGATCTTGTACATTTAGATCTTGTTTTTAAAGGTACTGCTCAAGGCTAAGTTAATAAAATAACAACATGCACCAACACAGCAATTAGAATCTTTTCAATTCCTATATTGAGCCAAATGAACCAACAGCAGGACAAGTCCCATCAATAGACCAGGTTGATTTCTCAAACACCAATAGTGCCTTGGAGTATTGAGAACAAACCTATCTGAGGTTTTGGATTACTAAAATCAACTGGGTCCCAATCTCCCATTGCCTGTGCCCTGTTGGACCAAACACAATGATTAACACCTTGCTCTTAACCTACAAAACAAAAAGGAGTCACTGGTTCTTCTAAAACGTTTTGGTTGGGCACTTACTGCAGTCACACAGTACACATATGGACCCTTTGGTCAAACTCATCTGCATCAACCACACACCCCAATTTGTCTAATTTGCCAGGACTTGGCCCATATCCGTCTAAACCCTTTCTATTCATATACCTATCCAGATATCTTTTAAACGATGCAATTGTACCCACTCCAAACTTCCTCTGGCAGCTTATTGTATACATGCACCACTCACTGAATGAAAAAGTTACACCTCAGGTCCTTTTTAAATTTTTCCCCTCTGACCTCTTTAGTTTCGGATTCCCCACCCTAGGAAAACAACCTTGGCTACTCACCCTCTCCATGCCCCTCATGATTTTATAAATTTTTATATGGTCACCCTTCAGTCTCCAAAGCTTCAATGAATAAAGCCCCAATATATTCAGCCTCTCCCGATAGTCTAAACCCTCCAACCCCAGCAACATCTTCTCTGCACCCTCTCAAGTTCAACAAAACCCTTCCTATTGCAGGGCGAGCAGAATTGTATGCAGTATTCTAAAAGTGGCCCCATCAATATGTACAGCCACAACGTGATCCCAGCTCCTACAGTCAATGCACTGATCAAGGAAGGCAAGCATGTCAAATGCCTTCTTCACACACTGTCTACCTGCCACTTCACTTTCAAGGAATCAGAAACCTGCACCCCAGGTCTGTTTATTCTGCAACAGTCCCTGGGGCCCAATCATATAAGTACTGCCCTGATTTGCTTTCCTAAAATACAACACATTTATCTAAATTAAAATCCATCTGCCACTCCCATTAGCCCATCTGATTAAGGTCCTGTTGTATCTGAGATAATCATCTTCACTGTCCACTATCCTACCTACTTTGGAGTCATCTGCAAACTTACTAACAATACCTAGTAGATTCACATCCAAGTCATTTATGCAAATTATGAAAAGCAGTGGATCCAGTATTGATCCTTGTGGCACACCACTAGTCACAGGCTTCCAGTCTGAAAAACAACCTTCCACCATCCCCCCCTATCTTCTACCTGCAAGTCAATTTGCATCCTAGCTCTCCTTGGATCTCATGTAACCTAGCCTTACTAACCCATCTAATCATGCAAAACATTGTTGAACGTTTCGCTAAAATCCATATCGACAACATCTACCACTCTACCTGAAATCTTCTTTGTCACCTCTTCAGAAAATTCAGTAAAGTTAGTGAAACATGATTTCCCACGCACAAAGCTATGCTGACTATCCCTATCAGTTCTAGTCTTTCCAAATGCATATAAATTCTGGCTTTTAGAATCATACAGGCCTTCGGTTCAACCAGTCCGTGTCAAACATAATCCCAAACTACACTAGTTCCACCTGTCTGCTCTTGGCAAACCTTTCCTATTCATGTAT
Source organism: Chiloscyllium plagiosum (assembly GCF_004010195.1). NCBI lineage: Eukaryota > Metazoa > Chordata > Chondrichthyes > Orectolobiformes > Hemiscylliidae > Chiloscyllium > Chiloscyllium plagiosum. Next base: position 52,342,295 of record NC_057721.1, read on the forward strand.
CCAACCAAAAGTCAATTTTTTGTTTGGTTTTTTTTTAATGTTAATGAAACAAAATCAATAAAAATCTTACATCAGTAAAATATAATAACTATTTAAAAAATCTATAATAAATCTAAGCCTGCAATCCCATGAACAGCTGCATGATACAAACATCTCTGCAAGGGACGCAGCAATCTCTTGCCTAACTTCCCACAAAATTCTGGGAAACATCTAATCAGGTACCAGGGACTTATCTACTTTTATTCATTTTAAGACCTCCAGCACCTCTTCTGTAATGTGGACTCTTTAGGCAGACATCAGGTCCCAGGAATTCCTCACAAGTAGCATAGTAAGTATCAAAACTCTCCACAAAATGGGTGAGCACAGTGCCAACGGATCACAGAATGACCATGCATCATACGCCATAATTGAATTGAATTGAAGTTAGGTGTACCGAGGCACAGTGAAAAGCTTTGCCTTGTGAGCAATACAGGCAGATCACATAGTTAAATAGATAGATAAGTAAATAATAGGTAAACAGTGCCAAAAACAAAAACACAGGTACAGGCGAATGCTAAGAGCTTGAGAGTCCATTCAGTATTTTATAAACAGCAGGGTAGAAACTATTTCAAAACCTGCCTTTTCACGTGTTCAGGCTTCTGTACTTTCTCCCGATAGTAAAGGTTGTAGAAAAGCATTGGCAGTGTGGGATGAAATTTTCACTTAATCCAGGACTAAAGTTTCAGTAATAATTCCTTTCTTCTCTACAAAATAATCAGCAGGCACTGAAACCTGGATCTGTGAATGCATTACTGCAGGTTCATCCACCAGATAACATCTTCCAATAGCTTGTCCTAAATTGGAGTATTGTCCCTCCTGCTTCAGCTGAACATCTGTCTTCAGCTTAACAGAACGAGCAATACAGAATAACTCTCCATATGCTGGCTTTTCAAATGTTTTCAACTTTTAAGTCCATCATCTCATACAAGCCATCATTATTATTAATTAGTTAATCAAGTCTTCATGTGAAATACTTTCAGAAAGAAAAATACTCACCACGAGCTGAATTCCTCTAAACTGTGTATGCCATCGCCTGCCTCCAGCTCCCTAGTTCCACTAATTCACATTCTGGATTGATCCTGGCTCTTGTATAAGGCCATAGGCAGCATGCTTTTTCATGATGCGAAGTTTAACCAAGAAGAACTATTTGGGAATGCATTATGTATGCCAGAAGCTTACGTCATACTGGAGTTTTACTATTAAGACAAACGAGACAATAGTGGCCTTTGCTCTTTCAGATGCAACCCTGTGTAACTATCTCAAAGTTAAATTAGTTACCAACAGAAATTTCAGATACTAATTTGAATCAACAATTGGCCCAAGTTACCTCATATCTTCAAATCAAGGTATTTAAATTCCCCTCTTGCACTGTACGATGACATATTATTGCATAGAGGGCAGCATTTGCTGCTATTTCAGAGCTTAACACATTCACAAGGAGATCCACCAATTTGTAAATGTCAAGGCTGGACACTTCAAGACTATTCACTTTTAATGAGATCTAACATTAACAGTGGAGGCCACCTCAAGTAGGGTATATGACAATGCACAATCTTACCTGTTAAAGACATAATGCTACCTTACCCAGATCTTGAAGCTGGACTCGGTAATCCCAGATAAACTGCAAAATTGGACATGTGGTGCAGAAACAACTACACTGAAAGGCTTATGAAAATTAGTTTAAAAAAATTGACAGAATTTTAAGTTACTTAATGTTTGACAAAATTATAAACAGCTTAGAAAATGTATTCTACAGGAGAACAAACCACACAATCTTCCTTTCTTTACAACATAGCCTCAAATTCACCAAATACGCACATCAAAATAACACAAAAACTTATGCGTCACTAACGTCAACAAGATTACACAGTCATTTGCAGTTTAATTTGGATTTCTTTTCCTGTGGATACAATCTACAATTGTTCACTAATAGATTAACAGCATGTTACACTCAAACAAAGCTCTTTTCCCTGGCTCAATTTGAGTTGACAAATTTTGGAAATAATTACTAAAATAGTTACCAATTTTTCTCTCCATTCTGACAACAGCTTTCAGAGTTTAGCACAAATGACATTTACACTTTCATGCTACCATTAGCTAAGCAATAACCCACTCCTTAGATTGAACTGGTTCATTAAGACCATTTACATGGACAGTACACTCTACAATTTCACAAATGGGTCTCTACTACAACCATTCATACTACATCTTCAATTATTATAAATATGAAATACATTGGAAATTTGAAATAAAAACAAAGCGTTGAAGAAATCTGGCAGCATCTGTGGAGAGAGAAACAAGAGTTAACATTATGAGTTTGACACAACTCTGGTGCTACAAGAGTTATATTGAATTTAAAACATTAACTCAGTTTCTCTCTCCACAGACGCTGCCAGACTAGAGTGTCTCCTACATAGTTTTGAAATTACTTCAATTATTAATACTAATCCAGCACCGGACCACTCTTTAACTGAAAGAAATATGAATCAGAAGAACTTATGAACCACAGTGCAATGAAAATACTGCAGCTATAAAAGAAAGTTGTGTTGCAATGGTTCAAAGAGATTGTGGCAAATTGGAAATTTTATGGAGTTGAAAAGGCTTACATCTGAGTGGTGCAAATAGCAAACAGCATCACAGATGTACCTATGTAGCTGGAATAAATTATGTATTTAATTACAAATAACATTACCAGAAAAACTAAATTAGGGATGTTACAAAATATAATAAATACTATATGTAGAGATAAGAAATGCCATAAAGTGGATACCTTGATCTCAGATTTCACTAACACAACTGTGAGTAAATACAAATAACAGTACTTTTGAATGCAGAATTCTCTAAACCTTTCAAAATATGCTGTGTTTTTTCTCAATTGTACAAGATCTTCAAATAATTGAAGTTATGGCATCTTTGACAAGGGCATCAGAAGGAATCAGTTGTAACATTCAATACATACTGAGTTTTTCATGCATTCAAGACCACCAGCACTAAGTTGATGTTATGCCACCTTTGAGAAGAGAATGAGAAGGAATCTGTTAACACAACTGCATAGTTAGTGCATAATATCATTTTAGCCAAAATATACTTGCTTTCCTTTTTATGTTAGTGTAAAAATGTCAATCATTAAGGTGTCTAGAATATACCAAAATTGCACACTAAAAGCAACTGCAGACTAATTTACAAAGAAAGGCACAATTTACATGGTTTTCTCACAAAATAATGCACTTTGTCAAAGCACATTAATATTGAGTATAAACTTCAAAACTGGCCAGACAATGCTATAATTGGCATTTTTAATGATTAATCGAGAAAGTCTGATAGTCATGCCCCTCTGAGAAAAACCACTAACAACTTACACACAAGTTATCACTTGTGGGTTAGATGCTTTTCATCAATTGTGAAATTGAATTATTTTATAGAGACATTTTCTACTAAGAAACCACGACCTCCAATTGCAAAACTTGTTCCTTAGCCTTACTTTTCTTCCAACAAGAATTCTTCACTTTCTTGATCTTCTGCTTACAATTCCATTTGAAGAACTGAAGTTTTCAAAACAAACAGTGCACCCTGAGATTTCTGACACATTCATCTATACTCCAGTATCACACCTGTATTTAACAGAAATATGAATTAAAAGTGTGGATTTAAGATTTTCGGTGCACGCTACAAAACTCAGTGGGTTAACAATATCATCTGCATTGAGTTAATAAGTCGAAGTACGATGAATGCCGTTTCTGATCGACAGTAAATCTTGCACTAGCTATTGGCTCACTAGACCCAGCCAGTAGTTACAGGACCTGTCAGCTCCACACGACAGTGCTATACATACTGGGCACATGGGACGTACACTACGCCTTACGTAGTAAAATAGTACAATATACTGTCATTTTGCAGTTTTCGATGATGAAGAATAATTAGAAAGTACTTTTCAAAAAATCAATTTGTGAGATAGCATCACAGGTATATTCAACCCACACGTCAAAATACCGGGTGTTCCGGAAAAGGACCTACTTGCAACACAGTGAGAGAGGAGGAAAAAAAAATCTCGTTTGATACAGGGAACTCGACAGAACCGAATGCAACAAAAAAAGTACAGTGACCGAAGTTACAATTCAGAGGCAGTCGCCAGTCAAAAACGTTCTTCCCTTTTCCTCTAAATCCCATCACCCTGTTTGCAGTGTAAAAGTAGGCCAAGCTCAAGTTTGCATCGCTGTGCAAAATGTCGATCCAAGGCTGACAAGACACAGCGAGAGAGTCCATCTTGCTTCGGGGAAACCGAGAGCAAAAAAAAACCTCAGAGAGCGAGGGCGAAGAGAGAGAGAATTAAAAATAAAACTCCCTCAAAACAAGCTGCCATTTCACTTTGGGTTACCCCATCCAGCTTCACCCAAACTCCTCTCCAGTTACAAGGTTAGATCTCTAGTGAAATATCACCAGGCCATTCAGTGATCTCTCCCTGGTTTTTAATAACAATTTGTTCTGGGGGGAAAAAAAAAGAGTGCCCTGGCCTGACCGAGTCGTTCAAACGTGTCACTTGCAGGAGATGGAATGGTTTCAGCTTCCGCCTCCCCTCAATAAAAATACAGACAAGACAGGGAGGAGGGGGTCCCACACCACACCAGAATTATACTTTCCTGAGAGAAAAGTGCACACATTTCCAAACGACGGTAACAAATAACACAGCGGTGTGCGCCTGGGCTGTTATCTCAGCACCACTACAATAATTCAGCAGCAAATCTCGTCTGAGGCGGTTAATGGGATTTGATCAGAGAAAGCAGGTACAGACAGACTGAGGCTGCACAATGTTGTCTCCACCATCCATTAAATTGCCTCTCTCTCTCTCCCTCTCCAGTGGCTGTGACTGAAACTTAAAGGAGAGAGAGGGAGGGAGAAGGAGAGAGA